>NC_092504.1:287500-307500 GCF_047511675.1 Marmota flaviventris
CGGCGCGGCGTGCACGGGGACGAGACGGGGGCGCGCCCGAGGCGGGCCGCGACCCGCCCCGGACGGTACCGCCCGACCCGACCCGCACACGACATCACGCGCGCGCGAGAACGAGGGGAGGGAGCGTCAGAGACGCACGGCTCCCCACAAACCCAACGGTGGCACGGAGCCGCCCCGCGGCCCAGGCCGCCGCGCTCGCGCGGACGGGGACAGGGACGCGAGTGGTTCGGGGCCATGCCCTTCCCCACCTCCCCTGCCCCGCCCGGGGAACGGCGCGGCGGCACGAGCGGGGAGCGACTCCTCGCGACCGGACCGGGTCGTGGCCGGACACACGCACCCGAGCGGCACAACCCTCACGCGGCACCGAGCGGGTGCCCGGCGCCCCGCGGGGGCGGGGGTGGCGGACCCGTCGTCCCCCCCCCAAGTACCGGCACACAACGACGCCGTCGCCAGCGGACAAGCGGCGGTGGCGGCCAGGAGGCGGGGGCCGCGGCGGGCCCCCCCGTGGGAGCGAACTCGCGGAGGGTCGAGAGAGCGGGCGGGCCAGGGTCAGAAGAGACCAGACGGGGACGGGCCCGGCAGCACGAGGAGGCGGCGGCTGCAGCCAGCGTGGGGAGCGGCGCGCCAGAAGGGCGGCAGGAAACGGGAGCGGGCACCTGCCCACCCGCGGAGGAGCCCCGCCCGGAGAGAGCTGGCCGAGCCGCGCGGGCCGCACCGGCCGGACAAACCCAGGGCGGCACACGGTGTATCACCGCCAGCGCACGCACTAGGCGCACGGGCGGTCCCGCGTGGCCCCGGACGAGCCGCCGGCCGGGTTCCCTGCATCAGCCAACCTCCCGGGAGGGCCCTCGCGGGGGACAGGGCCCCACCGCCCCACCGCCGCCGCAAGAGGCGGGGAGCCCCCGAACCCTCAACCCGCACACCGTGACGAGCATCCCCAGCGACAACCGCCCGTCCAGCGTGCCCACCGCCACACCCGGTACACGCCCGGGAGGGGGCGGCAGCGCGGCCGCGACCAGTCAGCCAGGGGGGGAGGCTCGGCGGAGGCGAGGAGGGGGGCACAACCCCGCCGGGATGGAGGGCGCGCCGGAGGCAGCGAGGGGCCAAGAAACGCGGAGAGGAAACCGGGGAGAAGACCTCGGGCACAGAGTCGGGCCGCCAGGAAAACAAGCGGGGTCCCACCGCCACACGCGAGGGCGGTCCCGCACCGCCTGCGACGCCAACCCGGCCTCTGGTCCCAGCCCCGGAGCCTCCCAACGAGACCCGCCGCCCCGCCACCACAGGGTGGCCCTCCACGCGACGAGACGCGCCTGGACTCCAAACGCCAGCATGCAACGCCACACCTCGTGCCGGTCGAGTCCCACGACCTGGGCCTCTACGGCCCCAGGGTCCGCTCGCTCACCACGCCGCCCGCGGAACGCTCCCGGGGGGGCCGCGGCGGCCGCGCCCCAGGCCAGCGCACACGCACGCAGGCCGCCCGCCGGCTTGGGACCGGGAGCGGGCAGAGGGCCACTCGCAGCGGGCGAGGGGGAAGGGGGGACGGGGCCCCTCAACCCCCGGCTGCGCGAACAGAGCCCCACCGCCACCGCGCGCACACACGCGGCAGGCACCAGCGGCCCACACGGTGGCCCCACGTGCGCCAGAGGGCCCGGCCAGGCCCAGCGGGAACCCTCCCCCGACTCGAAGGGGGGGAGGCGTGGGCCGCGGTAGGCACAAAGAGCAGGCGCTCGGCCCCCACCCGCGGGGGGCCGGCGGACCCCCGCCCTCCCAGACGGCGGGAAGGGGGGGACTCTCGCCTACACACACCACCGACGGTAGCGTAGCGCACAAGGCAGGGGGCGGCCAGTGGGGGAATCCGGTACCCCACATGAGGCACGCCCTTCACGGATCGCTAGAGAAACGTTCCTCACTGAGGGTGGGCGGCACCCGACCCAGCCCCTCTCCTAACCGGCCGCCGAGACAACGAGGGGGATCTGCGGTATGGGCAAGCACAAGGCTTCTTGAGCGTTCGCGGCCGGGGACACCCAAAGCCCCATCGCCTCGGGGACCGGACCGGCCCCAGCTCGGCGTCCCGCCACAATCGCTCAAACGCCCGGGCAACGTCTCCTTTCCCCCACCGGAGGTGGGGAAGAGCGCCCGGGCGCCCGCTCGCCTAACACTCCCCACGCCACTCGGCACTGGGGACGACAACGCAACCCGCTCCCCCCGGAGAGGGAACGCGCAACGCTGCCGAGCTTACCGCCTCGATCCCCCGAGCGAAGCAACAACGCTCTTCCTTTCGGGCACTCGCCTCAGAAACCCCCGCAGACGGGGCGAGACCGACAGCGAGGCGGCGGCCGGCCGCGGCAGCGGCACTGGGATCGGGAACAGCACACACCGGCTCAGCCTCAGGCACCTCAGGAAACGACCCGGAGCGCCCCAGGAGCACCGAAGCAGAGGCGCACCGTCGCGCCAAAGCAGCACGGCGGCAGCCCTCCCCGTCGCGGGGAGGGCCACACACGGCCCTTGGCCGCCCAGAGCGGGCGGCGAGCGAGAAGCACCCGCTACGTCAAAGGACCCCGGGAGCGAGGTCGAGGCCGGATTCCGCACCCCCGCCCTTCCCCGCACCGCGAACGGGCGGGGAGGCAAGGCGAGGGACCCGCAGGCAGGACGAGAAGAGCTGGCCCATTCACCATGAATGTCCGTCCCTCGCCTGGCGCGGCTTTGGTCCAGCCCAGGAGAGCGCAGAGTCACCACATCGATCAGCAGAGTGGGCGGGAGAGACCCAGGGAGCAGGGGGAGACCCGGCGAGGACCGCTTCTAAGAGGAGCCTGCTACGGCCTCACCGGCCCCACACCCCAGGGAGAGCGGCCGACGACACGGAACGGGGAACGCCTGACACGCGCGACTCAGAGCCATGGAAACGAGCGTCGTCACACCGCCCCCGGTGCCCGCAGCGAGGAGCGCACGGGCGGTAAAGGACCACCCGCCACCTCCCCCGCCGCCCCCCGGCGCCAGAAGACCGGCCGGCCGGAGGTGGCACCACCACCGCGAGGGCACTCCAGGTGCGCCAAAGAGCCGTCGCACGCAGGCCCAGGCAAGCAGCTCCAGAGGGAACGGGTCCGGGCCACCCCATCAGCCCAGAGCCCGGCACGCACCCGGAGGCCCAAGCTCCCTCCCTCTGGCGGCACGCGCCAGAGGACAACGTGTCAGCACCTACCCGATGGCAGAAAACGGCCAACTCGGGCCAAAACAATCGCGACCGGGGCAACGGGGAACAGTTCACTCAGCACCGCCGCCTTCCCTGAACAGAGTCGCGGTCAGCACACCGCGAGATCGAGCCCATCACCGAGCTCCAGAGCCCCTAGGGACAACTGGTCGACCCTCGTGGACGAAGGCGAAAACAAGAGACGGGGACCACCATCTCCAACGAGCAGGACCGGGGGGCGGCCGGGGAACACGCTAAGGCGACCCACCACCGAAGGACGCCGGGCATAGCCATCAGGACAAGCCCCGGGCAGCGGGCCCCCAAAGAGGGAATGCGGCAAGGCCGGCCAAGCACACCCCTCTGGCCCGCCCGGCGCAGCCCCGCGGCCCCGCGGCCAAAACCCGTGAGAGAGAGGGAGAGGGAGAGGCAGCGGGAGAAAAATAACACAGGAGTCCCGGCGACCGACCCAGACGGGGCCAAGCGAAGCCCGTGGCGGCGAAGGAACCGCTCAGACTGCCACCCGAGGCGCCCGCGGCCCGGACCGAGCAGGGAGAGAAGACAACCGACACACACACAAAGCCTGCCGGTCCAGTATACCGCCAACGGGCCACAACGGCCCAGCCCAGCGCGACCGAGACAGTTCCGCTGGCGCCGCCCAACTCCTGGATCTCTGTCTCGGCCACCGCCACCGAATATCACGCCTTGGCGACTTCCGAGGATCAGACGCTCCCATAAAAGCGGCCACCAGGTGGAGCTCGACAACCGTCAACCAAATCAGGCGGAAGGGACGCGGAACCTCGGGCGGCGTCAGCGGGATCCGCTCCGCAGGGGTCGTAGAGAGTCACCCGGACACATCCCACCGGCCGGGTCGCCCCGCCAGGGCCCCCCACAGCGGCGGGCGCGAGACGCAGGCAGATCGGCCCAGCACCCCTAGAGAATCCGGCCGGGGACACGGGCGGTGTGGGACTTCAAAACCGAAACCACCACGGTGAAGCCACTATCAGACGGGCAGATTGCTAGGCCACGGTCGGATCCATCCACAGAATGGAGGAATTGACAGAAACGTGTAAAAACCCGTTGAAATCGGTTGCTTGGGAATTTGATCTGCTGGTCTTTGGGCTTGGTGTTTCCGCCTGTTTCTGTACCCAAAAAAAAAAAAAAAAAAAACCGGAAGATGAACAGCCTCTGAGAATCCTTCCTCCTCTGTCTGTGTCTGTGGTTCAGTGCCAGAGGGCCGGCCTAGCACATAGGAGGCACTGGGTTTGAGCCTTAGCGCGGCATACAAAAAGGAACACAGTCAAGAGAAGGCGTGCTGTCCACCTACAACTACTCTAAAAAAGAAAAAAGAAAAAAAAAAAAAGAATACTGACCATAATAGGAAAAAGGATTCTTCCTTGTGGAGTTCTATTTTGTCTGGCCACATTTTATATACATATATAAACATTTTTTTTTTATTTTTTTAAGAGAGAGTGAGAGAGAATTTTAATATTTACTTTTTAGTTTTCGGTGGACACAACATCTTCGTTTGTATGGGGCGCTGAGGACCGAACCCGGGCCGCACGCAACCAGGCGAGTGCGCTGCCACTTGAGCCACATCCCCAGCCCCTTTTTTAACTTTTACTTATTTTTCTTTTTTAAAGACAAAAGAAGGAGAGAGAGGGAGGGAGAGAGAGAGAGGGAGGGAGAGAGAGAGAGGGAGGGAGAGAGAGAGAGAGAGAGAGAGAGAGAGAGAATTTTTTAATGTTTGTTTTTCAGTATTCAGTGGGCACAACATCTTTATTTTATTTTATGTGGTGCTGAGTATCGAACCCAGCGCCCCGCGCATGCCAGGGGAGCGCGTTACCACTTGAGCCTCATCCCCAGCCCATTAATTCTTATCTGTATTTGTGTTTTTATTTACCAATTTTTTTTTTTTTTCATCTTGTGAAAACAGATCAACTTTAATTTCAGCACCTGAAGCTATCCAAGGGTATGCTCTATAAAGGTCATGGGACTGTTGTACACATTCAATAAAGTGACAACTCTGCCATACCACTTAGTATCTCACAATCAGGAACATACTTTTGAATTGCTTAAACAGAATCCACAGAATTAAAACAAAATCAGAAGCCATCCACAGTTATACTAATTGTCAATTACAAGTTTTACAATTAATACTTGATATAACAGTCAATATATAGCAGGGGATATTGAAATGATTTCAGAGTCTCATCCAGTTGTATTCGATTGGGAAGGTTTCTTGAATGGGGATAAAACTGGCCAAAGATAGATACAACCAGGATCAGACCAGCAAGTAAAAGTTCTACCACAGTTTCTGTGGTTTCCACTTTTTTTTTCTTTGTCAGTTAAAAGTGAACAGTGAGAATTAAATACTTATCTTTACATATACACAAGGCATGCTGTGAAGCATATCTGCTTACAAACATATAAAAATACTTGTTAAATAGTTCAATAAGAAAATAATGCATAAAAGTACATAGCGAAAACATTAACCATCTGTGACTCTGGAAAGCTCAATTCCGTATTTTATATGACAGCAAACAAAAACAACTTTAGTTTTTTTGGAATGCCTTAAACCTGAAATACTTGAAAAGGAAGACAGACAGAAATCATTCATTCTTATCCTTAGCATGGCTGTGAAAGAGTTAAATTAAGAAACCAAGTACACATTGAGATGCCCAAGTCCAGAATGAGTCCAAATATTTGGCCACATAGAACACTATCATCTTCAAGAGGAGGAGTCATCACAGGCTTGATAAGCAGTTTTTTTTTTTTTTTTTTAAAGAGAGAATTTTTTAATATTTATGTTTTAGCTTTCGGCGGACACAACATCTTTGTATGTGGTGCTGAGGATGGAACCCGGGCCGCACGCATGCCAGGCGAGCGCGCTACCACTTGAGCCACATCCCCAGCCCCGAGAAGCAGGTTTTAATCCATAAATACAATAGGTATTTTGGTATTTTGGCCACTGGGAAACAAAAGCTGTAGTATCAAGAAAGGTCTGATATGTCTCAATTTTGTAAACTCCGTTCAGTGTATTTAAGGTTATCTAAGGTTGACATCAAAATCTTTAAAGATAGGCAAAAAATTCATATTAAAAAAAAAAACCCTCCTGTGGATGTTAGAATAACAGTAGGTAATATGATTCCAGAAGTTAAAAATTATTTCACAACCTAAAACTTCAGCTTAGCAAACAGCTTAGGTTCCACAACTGATTCATCCCTATTAAGATGTAAGCCCTTAAAAGAAGAATATGTCTGTATATGTAGACATGTATTTAGAAAGAATCAGATCATCTTTGAAGCAGCCTTAGTGTTTCCTTTAAATTGGTCTGGAAAGGATTAGCCGGCTTCTTGGTCTAAGGCTAACACGGTGATCATTTGTCTAAGGCTAGAAAGGTACCAACATGAGGTAAACCATCAGGAGAGGAGGAGGAGATGAGGGCTTTTCCTGGGAGTTGGTAGCTAAAATTCAAGGGATTTTTAGAAAATGACACAATGGCAGCCTTTCTTGTCTTTTTCTTTCCGAGTTGGTTCCGGTGAAGGAGGACATTCTTGCTCTTGAAATTTCCTTATAACCCGGACAAGTTCATGAAAGGCTTGATCTACATTCATCCTCATCTTTGCTGATGCCTCCATGTATGTTACTTTAAGTTGCCATGCTAACTGCTGTCCTTCCTCCTGTGTAACCTGTCTTTCATGATCCAGGTCTGCTTTATTACCAATTAAAATCATTGGAAACTCATCACGATCCTTTACTCTGAGAATCTGTCTTTGAAACGTATAGATTTCTTCAAAACTGCGGAGCCCAGCCGGGCCGAGCCGCGCCGAGCCGCGCCGAGCCTCCGCCGCCCGCCCTAGGCCCGGCTTCGGGGACGTGTGCGGACGGGCGGGGGTCCCGAGCGCCGGGAGCTGCCAGGAAGGACTCTGGGCGCCGCAGCAAGCCCCGGGGCTGACTTGGTGCCGCCCGAGGCGCAGAGAAGCCGACTGAGCGCAGGGGTCAGGGGCTGCAGCGGCCGGGGACTGGCTCCTCTGAGCTTCTCCGCAGCGCCTGCGGAACGCAGCCTCCACCGCCGCTACAAATGGCCGTCTATTTACCTATCTGTTTACCTGAGTTTTTTGTTGTTTTTTGAGCATTTTCTTAAACCGCAAGTCATTTTCCATTGGGTCACAGAGCCAAATTTTACGTTTAGGCACTTGGTAATAAGAAGCTATAACAGGGCTCTAAGAGCGGTTGCCTTGGCTAAAAAGCGTGGGCCCTTGTCCCAGAGCGAAACAACAACAACAACAACGGGGGGGGGGGGGGGGGGACAAAAAGCCAAAAAAAAAAAAAAGAATCAAACAAATAATCCAATCAATCCATGGGCCAAGGACCTGAACAGATACTTCTCAGAAGTGGATTAAGACGCTCCTATAAAAGCGGCCACCAGGGGGAGCTCGAAAACCGTCAACAAAATCAGGCGGAAGGGACGCGGAACCTCGGTCGGTGTCAGCGAGATCCGCTTAGCAGGGGTCGTAGAAAGTCACCTGGACACGTCCCGCCAGCTGCCCACCCCACCCCCACCCCCACCCCCACCCCACCCCGCGCCAGGGTCCCCCGCAGCAGCAGGAGGCGCCGGCAGTCTGCCCAGCACCCCTAGAGAATCCGGCGGTGTGGGACTTCAAAACCGAAACCACCACGGTGAAGCCACAATTAGTCAGGCCGACTGATAGGCCACGGTTGGATCCATCCAGACTATGTAGGAATTGACGGAAACATGTAAAAATCAGTTTGAAATCGGTTGCTTGGGAATTTGATCTGCTTGTCTTTGGGCTTTGTGTTTCCTGCTTTTTCAGTACAAAAAAAAAATTGGAAGATGACCAGCCTCTGAGAATCCTTTCTTGTCTAGGGGCTGTCTGTGTCTTTGGGTCAGTGGCAGAGGACCGGCCTAGCACAGAGTTTGAGCCTTAGCACGCCATACAAAAAGGAACAAATCGAAAGAAGGTGTGCTGTCCACCGACAACGTACTACGAAACAGAAAAAAAAAAAAAAAAAAAAAAAAAAAAGAATACTAATCATAATAGGAAAAAGGATTCTTCCTTGTGGAGTTCTATTTTGTCTGTTTGGCCATTTTATCTTTTTATTTCTTTCTTTTTTTTTTTTTTTTTGTTGTTGTATTTTTATTTTTATTGATCTATCAATATCACGGAGCCAAATTTTACATTTAGGCACTTGGTAATAAGAAGCTGTAACAGGGCTCTAAGTGAGGCTGCCTTGGCTAAAAAGCATGGTCTGTTGCCCTAGACTGAAACACCACATGCTCTGGGATAAATCAAGCTGGAGAAAGCTTGCCATCTCTACCTTCATTTTTATCTGTGTGCACATATTACGCACTGTTTCATCTAACAAGTAGCAGTGCAACCAATATCTATCAGCCCTAAATGGACCCAACCCCTGCCCTCCCCAGCCACACAGGAGACCACAGTCTGAGCAAGAGCACTTCATGGTGTTGTCAGTCTGGTGTTGTGGCTCAATGGTACAGCACTTACCAAGTACGTATGAGGCACAGGGTTCAATCCCAGCACCACATTAAAATCATCATCATCACCTAAATAAACAAAATAAACATATGTATATATTTATCTGTTTATTTATTGGAGGAGGCCTGTAACCAGGGATTGAACTCAGTGGCACTCACTGACTGCGGAGCCACATCCCCTAGCCCTACCTCTCTAGTATGTTACTTAGAGACAGGGTCTCACTGAGTTGCTTAGTGTCTCACTTTTGCTGAGGGTGGCTTTAAACTCTCGATCCTCCTGCCTCGGCTGTGTGTGTGTGTGTGTGTGTGTGTGTGTGTGAGAGAGAGAGAGAGAGAGAGAGAGAGAGAGAGAGAGAAGCGTGTCTGGGATGACAGGCATAGGCCACTGTACCCAGTCACTTATTTATTTTATTTTCAGTATGACTTCAAGGTACACACAAGACAATCACTGCCAGGCGTAGGAGGAACATAGCACATTGATAAACAGTCAGATGTTTGAGGAAGCATTCAACAATCTTAAGGTAGTGTGCAAGTCTTTCAATAACCTCAAAATACCTACATGAGGGTTGGGATTGTAGCTCAGTGGTAGAGTGCTTGCCTTGCATTCGTGAGGCCCTGGGTTCCATCCTCAGCACCACATAAAAATAAATAAATAAAAATAAAGATATTGTGTCCATCTACAGCTGAAAAATAAATAAATACATAAATAAATGGATGAATGAATAAATAAATACCTACATGAAAACCAGAGAGAATTAAAAGAAACGATGGATAAATCTATTATGGCAAAGAGGCGAGAACACTCATCCCTTAGCAGCTGACGACTTAGGCCATAAATAAATAATCAGTAACAAAGGACAGCAGAACTACATCGCGAACAACCCACACCTAATGGGCATGTTCAGAACACTGCAAGGCCACCACCACACAGCAGACATTCTTTTAAAGCGAATACGGAATGTTTACCAAAGTTGACCGTAGAATGGAACATAAACCAAATCTCCACAAAGTCTAAAAGATGAAATCACACCACAACTCTTCTCTGAACAACACAAAAGTAAGCTGGAGGTCGGGCATGTTGGCCACTGCCAGGAGTCATTTCAAGAACCGGATTAAACCCAAAGAAAGTATAAACCTGTAGATTCACAAATCTCAGGGAGAAATAGCAGCATCCATCTTTCACAAACTCTTGAGAGGGGCAGGTCAGGGGTCAAGGTGAGATTGAAATACCCCCAACAAAGTGTCAACTTTATCAAATCAGTAGCCTAGAGAGAGCAGGTACTTGTACTATTCCTTCTCGGTGCCATTGTGGTTTTTCTTTGGGGGGGGGGGGGGAGGGGGAGGGGTGGTTCCAGCCTCTTTGGGTTCCTACCACTTTGTCTGCAAGGGAAAATTTGTTTTCTGTCAGGATGGGGTGCCAGTTATCAGGACGGGCGGGGAAGTAAGATTCTTACACTAAACCGGGCTTGCTTGGGGGCAGGTCTCAGTTCTAATTTACATAACAAAAGGCAGTGCAAAGTCTCTCCCACTGCCCCTGAAGGAAGAAAAATGTGGCCTCTCCAGGCTGTTCACAATTCCCAACCTGTTTCAAATTCCAGTATGGTTTCGCGTATCTGTTTTAAGGGTCAGTTTGTCTCTCTAACTCTGCATTTATGCTGACCGATTGGTTTAAAACTAAACTAAGAGGTTAATTTGAATATCATTTGTTTCACAGCATTGGTTCAATGTGTCCACCAGCATTTAATTTCTCTCTCCTGATGTTCCTTAGTAATCTGATTGCTTTGGCCTCCTTCTCCTGGATCATGTGTAACTTGCCCCCCTTTGGTATAAAAAGAAACCTAGGAGGAGATTGATCCTAAAGAAAAGGGGTGCTCCACTAAGTGAGAAACTGAAAATCAAGCGAGAGAGAGAGAGAGTGTGTGTAAGTTATAGAGAGAGAAGGGGAGAGTCTCTTGTACTTCAGGGTTTTTGTTTGTCTGTCTGTCTGTTTGTTTCTTTGTTTGTTTGTTCTCTAATAATTACAGTGTTTCAATTGGAAGCTCTGCCCTGGGTAATTCTTTCCAATTCTTAGAAAGTAGTAACTGTGGTTATGTTCATTTCTGTTAATGATCCATTCTTCCTGCCTCTTAAATTCATTGATCACCCAGAACTTTTTTGTTTGGGGCAGGAGGGGGCCAGGTGCTTGAGAGAATTTTTTTTTTTTTTTCCCTGTGTCATTTGAACGGAGATTTGGACCTCTGACTAAGAGTAGAGTTTTCCTAGAGAAAAGAGAAGAGCTCTAAGGGAAAAGCAGGGGGATTAGATTTAAAAAAAAAAAAAAAAAAAAAAAAGCCTTTTGAAACCAAACTATTGTTAGGTAAAACTGCTTACTCTTTGCCGTGAATGAGAAGAATCTTAAAATATGTGATATGTTTGGGTCAGTCCAATGTGTCTTTGCGATGATTCATCATCTGAAGTGGCACCCCCTTTCTCCACTGAAAAGTCTTAACTGGGCCTCTTCAGAAATCTTCACCCAGACTGGTTTTAGGTCTGTCAGGCAGCCGAAGAGTCTCTGCCAAAGAACTCAAGGTGGATAAACTTCCTATTTTCGTGTCGCCCTGTTTACTTGGCCACTGGCCGAGAAGATACCAGCACTCCCCCTTACTAGTTTTTCACAAACATATCCAGAATAGTACTTTGAAGAAATGTGCAAACAAGGCCTCTGGCCTTGAGCTGGACTTCACAGAGATGTCTACAGGTTTAAGATACGAGAAGAAGTTACCAACTGGACTCCATGGTAACAGCTGGCAGGGGGAGACTAGACAGGGGAGAAGAAGCTCTCCCCTTCTCAGGTGTTGTCCTCGAGGGGTTAACATGCCCAGAACAGTGAGAGAAAAAGCTGCTTTTATGTGAACTTCTGCTGACCATGAGTTTCTGAGCCCCTCCCCTTACATGCTCGGTAGAAAACTCTGAAACTACCTGAACTCAGGGGATTAATTCATTACAGCAAAAGCCAGCCGTGTCCTCTGAACTTGGCTGCAGCCAAATAAAACCGTTTTCCTGCTCTGTTCGGTCGGTGCCTTGCCTCATTTGTCCCTACAACACATCCATGTAAGGAAGACTTTATCAAACCAGTAGCCTAGGTAAAGCAGGTTCCAGGTTACTGTCACGAGCAGTTTCTCAGCCTTGTCTGGTTACCAGGAGTTCCCTTCCGGATATCTGCACTGGACCCCGGACCGCGACGTACGCGAACACCAAGCACGAACTCGATTGCCTTTTGAAATGCTGGTTTATTCGCACACCACACAAAGCAATACACGAGGTGGCTGGCACACAACTGCACGATCTTACTCTCAGGCGACGAGAGTTAGTTGTGAGCAATTACATGGAGTTTCCCCCGCGCTTATATACTTTACAAGTTGTTCATACCTAACTTATCTAACATAAGCATACTGCCTGACTACTTTATCATCCTATGACCACAACTTAGAAGGTTACATCATCCACACTCAAAAAGGTTATATCATCCACTTATCTAATATAGACACACTCTCTGGTCATCTTGTGACCAGCACTAAAAAGTCACTGAGTTACTGCAAAGTCCAAACAAGTCCAAACAAGTCCAAACAAGTTTCTCTGCTGATCCATGTTGTTTATTCATCCTTGATGTTTACTCCTGTCAGTTGCTTTTTGCCACCACCACCACCACCAACAACAACAACAACCCCTCCCCCCTTTCGCCCCCCCCCCCCCTTCTTTGCAACTGAGAGATAAGATCCAGCTAACATGGGTCACTCTATATGCAATGAATACCAATAATTTCTTCTGATTTTTTTTAACTACATACAAACAAACAAACCAAAAACCATGAAAAGTATAAACTATGTTACTGAGAATCAAGAAGAGTAATTCACTCATGTAAATTCAGAAATTCGTAAGGGTGGCTGTGGTTTCTGTCTGTTGCTGTTGTTGTCCTTTTTAAAAAAATTTTTCTCCCAACTGTCAAATCAAGGAACTGGGGGGGGGGGGGGAGGTGGGGGGGGGTCAGAAAGAAAATGTAACAGGGGTCCACTTTATATGCTTTGAGTATAAGTCTCACTGCTCAGCCACTGAGGCTCATGTTAAAACCCATATCCTTTTTCCTTTCTCTTTTTCCTTCCCTCCCCCTCCCTAATCATAGGTGAAGGCTATATTGACTTTCAGGGTCGGTTATCTGCCCATTGGCTAACAAATATTTAGAATTTCCATCCAGAAAATCACTTTTCTGTTTGATAACCTTGTTAGGCCTCGAACAACAGAGTGTCAGCAGAGTCGTCAGAGTTTTGTTGCTGTAAAGGTTCAGTTCTTATGTTTTCTTATTATAATAAATTCCCCCTCTTCCTTCTGAGATGCTTTGCCTCTGAGCAACACCCCCCCCCAACACCTACCCCCCCTCTCTCTCTCTCTCTCTCTCTCTCTCTCTCTCTCTCTCTCTCTCTCATTACCGCAGGGCTCCATAAGTTGCTGAGGCTGTGTTAGTCTTGTGATTCTCCTGAATCACCCCACATGTCTGTCACTGGAGATGTGTGCACATCTGGGGACTAGAGTAGTATGCTGTGTGTGAGAGATTATTTTATTCTTCAAAAGTCGGTACACTTAAAGACATATAGGTTTCCTACATGAGAGGTCACCAATTAGTGCCCTTTTTATTAGAACGTGTATTGTATCGAAGCTCTAAACTTATCCCATAGTCAGTGACACATGTGGAAGTTCTAACATATGCATTCGCATTCGGTGTAACATTCAGATTTAAAAAAAAGAAAAAAAAGATCTGTGCTTGGGGCTGGGGATGCGGCTCAAGTGGTAGCCCGCTCACCTGGCATGCGTGCGGCCCGGGTTTGATCCTCAGCACCACATACTAACAAAGATGTTGTGTCCACCGAAAACTAACTAACTAACTAACTAACTAAATAAATAAATAAATAAATATTTAAAAATTCTCTCTCTCTGTCTCTCGCTCTCACACCCTCTCTAAAAAAATTTTTAAAAATAAATAAATAAATAAAAAGATCTCTGCCATTAATGACCAGTTTTCACATCTGTTAGTTTTAATTGAGTAAGTAAGGGTTTGGTGATCGTTTGTTGAAAGAATACTCCTGTACCAGGTGAGTGGCAGTGTTTTCTGAACGCATAAGAGTATTTGTCCACTTGAGTCCAAGCTGTTCACCTAGGTCCAACTGTTGGTGAGCAAAAACCACATCGTGGCAGTTATCTGGCCAGAGTCATAGATTCTGAACGTGGCTTCCAAAGTCAAAGGTCAATGAATGTACGTAGGACTTCTAGGCAATGTGATGTGAAGATCTCTGGGCTTGTTGTACAATAAATATGTCTGTGTTCCTTCAGCATTGAAGGAAATGTATTCATTCTAGAATGCAAAGCTTGGGCTAGGGTTTTAGATCGGTAGTAGACCACTTGCCTGGGACGTGTGGGGCGCCGGATTCGATCCTGAGCACCACAGAACCCAAAACAAAGGGGCACACAAGCAAATAGGGTAAAGATAGTGTGTCCATCCATCTACAACTCAAGAAATTAAAGGGGAAAAAAATTAAAATGCAAGTTTTAGCCAGGCATGGGTTGGGGGTTCATGTCTGTCCTCCCCCCCCCCCCCCCAGAGGATCAGGAGGAGCTTGAGAGAAGGATTGTAAGCTCATAGCGAGAGAAAGTAACCTCGCGAGACCCCTGTCTCCAAAAGAAAAGTTGTGATAGTAAAAGCAAATGGGACTCCGTTTTGTTTTATGTCTCCATTCTGTAAAACAACCAGGCCAAGTAGAAGGGTGATGACTGGGGCAAGATGTTCTTTTCCTTGTGCTATAGAAACCTTTAAGAACACGGAACTACGTGATGGGACATTGTTTCTGTAACTAGCCCATAACGGGGGGGGGGGGGGGGGGGGGTCTAAGCTTCTGTCACTGGAGTGGCTAGGCTGATTGTGATTGGCTGAGCGTCCCTCCGCCTGACTTCACTCTCCCGCTTCTGTAACATGGCTTGCTTGCATTAGCTAGACGCCCCCTCCCCCCAAAACGTCCCTTTTGCAGGTTTCAGGCTTATAAGGGGCACCCTTGCAATTGTTTGGGGCTGGCCAGGGGAACAGCTTTATGTTCTTCTGCTCAGTCGCCACTACTTGTGCTTTAATAAAGGCTTGATTCCTTTCTACGTGAGTGGTCTGGAAGTCAGTTTTTGAAACCCTGGGACCAAGCTTTAACTAGAACAAGCAAGCAAGCCAGAAAACAAATGAATAGATAGATAGATAAATTGAATATGGGGATGTGGCTCAGTCAGTGGTCAAGTGAGCGCTTCTGGGTTCAACTCATAAATCAATGGATTTACCAAAAATGTATAAAAATATCTGTATAAAAAGGGGATGTTGGTTTAGCTCAGTGGTAAACTGTGTCTGTGTTCAGTCCCCAGTTCCAGGCTCCAGTCAGAAACCAGCCCCTGTGTGAGGGGCTGGTTTTTAGTTCCATCCCCACCAAGGAAACCCTGACATGAGTATGGGGAGCCTTATTTGTCTATTGGATGCCAAGGGTAGAGTGATTTCCATCTTGATCTGCCCCCCCCCCCCCGCTTTTTTTTTTTTTTTCTGTGTGAGCAAGGTCTCTTCTAGTGTCTTGATTTTATTTATTTATTTATTTATTTATTTGGCCTAGTTGGAAACAATGCCTTTATGTTATTAGTTTCTTTTTATCTGGAGCCGAGGATGGAACCCAGGGCCTCGAATATGCTAGGCGAGCACTCCAACGCTGAGATATAAAGGACCCCAGCCCATCCCAGCCCAGCACGGCAGTGTTCAATATTTTTTTTTTTTTTTTCCTTTCCCGTGGGCACTTTGAGATGAGATTTCCTTGCCTGTTTTGGTTGTTTGAGTCTCTCTTTGTTCACTACTTTTGTTTCTTTTGTGATGCTAGGCTGGGGAAGAGACCCAGGGCCTTGGGCATTGATCCACAAACGGTCTTGATTGCTGGGCAACACCCTCACCTTTTTTCCTTTGTCTCTTCCCTTCCCCAGAAAGTAAACCCAGGAAGGGCCTCCCTCTCCTTCTCCCAGGCCCAAATTCATCCTGTTTGGGTTTTGTGCACAGACCGGTACACACTAGACACACACACACACACACACACACACACACACAGGAAACATCACCGTTTTGTTTTTGTTTGTTTCTCTCTTAACCTCATCCAGGCCCTCCCTCATAACTCTCAGGGGTGGGGGAAGGTGTTTACTATGGACCTCTAGTGGTGACAGCCTTGGGAGGGACTACTGCTGGGGAATTGGAGTGAGTGGGATGGGGGAAGTGTGGATTATAGTTCAAATTCCAAGGGTCGGGCAGAGGCACAGAAGCTATCTCCTAGGTGGGGCATGTTAAAGGCTAAGGAAAGTGATCAGATACCAGGGGTGAAAGCGATATGTCCTCCCCGCCCCCCAGTGCTTCCGGGGGACTTTACTGTATGGGGGAGGGGGGGCGGGGGAACAACCGCACTGAGGCCCGTGCCCATCTGTCTTTCCAGGGACTCAGTAGGCTGAGGGAAGAGAGGAAGATATGACGCGGCGGCTTGCAGCTTAGTGATCTCTATATGGATATAGATATACATATCTAAGTCTGTCTGTCTGTCTCTCTATCTATCTATCTATGTCTACACATGTAGATAGATTCTATCTAAACTGGAAATGGAACTCAGGCAGGCCTTCCAAAATGACGGTAGCTTTGCGCCACCTAGCGTTCAGTGACTGCAACTAACGAGGCTGCCCTTTTCAGACCACAGACCACTCACTGTGGACTCCCAAGTTCCACAGGGTGGAAACCCGTCGCTATGCACATTCTCGTGTATATGCTTGTGTTTCTGACCCGGTGGCAAGATGAGATCCGACTGAAGAAGCCAAGCAAGCCTAAAACGTGTGTCCCACCTTCACCACTCCTAAGTGTGGAGGATTAGCTGACTGAGAAAGCCTTAGGGGAGGGAGCAGCTTCGGTCCCATAGGGGACAGTTGGGGAAGGCAAGGACCCTGAGTAGCTGCACAGTTGCTCTGGGATCCAATTTTACCTGTAGAACTACTCGGCGCTACATAAACCTCAGCCAGCCAGCCAGCCTGTGCTGCATTTTGTCCTGTCTTTATTGGTATTAGGTACTTTCCAGAAGAAATGGGGGGGGGGGGGGGGATTTCCCATCTCGTGTCAAGAGTCTCCCGGGACCGAATCCTCCTTGTCCATGCTTTCCTTGAAGATCCTTTAGAGATTCTTCACTTCGAGATGGACGGATGTGTGTGCTGCTGCAGGTTTGACAGCCATCCGGGAGGAAAAACAACCACAAAAAAAAAAAAAAAAAAAAAGTGTCCCAAATCATCTTTGTCATCATTCCACCATCCTTGGAAGAACGAAGTCGATCCAAAAGTCCTGGAAGAGAACAGTAAGAGTAGTGAAAGATCAGAATGGTAGGACCGTGTCCAGCAACCACCACCTCAGCTACTCACCAGAGAAGGTGAGGTCCTGGGAGTACTCAGGCAACCTCCAGAGACCTTGAGCTTTAACCAGCAAATAGAGAAAGGAGAGAGGGAAGGGGAAGGGGAAGGGGAAGGACACCCCCCCCCCACCCCATGTGATAACACCACCACAGGGTTTATCACAGACTGAGATAGGATGTTGTCTCCTTTGATGTTAGCCAACATGAGCAATCAAGGGACACTCCCTCTCAAAAAAAAAAAAAAAAAAATTGAGGTGTAACTCTGTGGTGGTGGTTAGGTACTTCTGGATTCAATCCAGTGGAAATCATATCACCTTTCTTCCCTGTTTTAGGCAGACTTATCTGTCCTTGAGTCCACGCCCAGCGTAGTCTTGAAGTCACATAGACTTTGGAGACCAGAGGATGTCAGAAATGACTCTTATCCAAAGTAAGAAGCCGAATTACAACTGCGGCCAGGAAGAAGTGCAAGGTGGCCTTTGAATCTCCTCTACAAAACCTCCTGTTGTTGCTGACGTGCAGAAGAGTCCCTGTGTTTTTGCTTTGCCAGTGCTGCCATAAGCCTTTTTTCCTGTGTCTCAAGACCTTGCCATCCTTATTGGATTGGGCCAAGCTTTCAGCAACAGGAAGAGGAGAGAGAGAGAGAGAGAGAGAGAGAGAGAGAGAGAGAGAGAGAGAGAGAAAGGCCGGGGGAGGGGGAGCAAATATTAAAAAAAAAAATCAAGAACAAAAATAAAGAAAAGTAAACGAAAGGAAGCACCACCAGCACCAGCACCAGCAGGAAAGAAACAGTGAAGCAAAAGTGAAAGAAAGGAAGGAGGGAAGGAGAGAGGGAGCGAGCGAGAGTTGAGTTGGTGGGCAAGGAAGGACAGAAATGCACAAACACTCAAGAGCACCCCCCCCCTGGCTGTGACATTCCTCTCCAGGTACTGACCACCAAGAGAAGAAAAAGCCCAGACCCACACAAGTAATGATTTGATGCATGCAATTAAAACTGAACTCCCGATTAGGAAAGAATGTCCCCACTTGAAATAAGGAATATTCGTGGAGTCATCCTACCGCCACTTATAGCTAAAAAGAAACCATTGACAAATTAACTTGGGCGGGGGGGGGGGGATGGGGGGAGGAAGAGGAAGAGGAGGAGGAGGAGGAGGAGGAGGAGGAGGAGGAGAGGGAGAGGGAGAGGGAGAGCGGAGGGGAGGGGAGGGGGAGGTTAGGGTGCGGGTGGGGGAGGGGAGGGGAAGGCGGGGCGAGGAGGAGGAGGAGGAGGAGGAGGAGGAGGAGGAGAAAAACAGAGGAAGAAATGAGACAAGAGAAGTCTGCGAACTCCATTTTGCACACAGATGCCCCTGGTGGCACAGGATTGTAATCCCAGGGACTCGGGAGGATGAGGCAGGCAGAGTGCAATGCGTCAAAACTCCAGTAGCACTCCCAGTCCCACATCAAAGCCAACCAAAAGAAAAACACACATAATTTCACTTACCCAGGCAGTATTTACATTGGGACAACTGGTCGACCTCTTTCGTTGGGGGTGTACTGGTCGACCTCCGGGATATATATATATATATATATATGTGTGTGTGTGTGTTGCCTTGGAGGAGGAAAGGAGTAATAGGATGAGGGGGTCAAGGAAAAGAGAGAGAGAGAGAGAGAGAGAGAGAGAGAGAGAGAGAGAGAGAGAGAAGGGTGAAACTTAGGGGCTGGGTGTGTGGCTCAACCGGTAGCATGGGGCGCTGGGTTAGATCGCACCAAATAAAACATAAAATAAATAAAAATAAGTTAAAAAATAATAATAATAAAATAAAGATGTTGGGTCCACCGAAAACTAAACAATAAATATTAAAAAAAAAAAAAAAAAAAAAGAAGGAAGGAAGGAAGGAAGGAAGGAAGGAAGGAAGGAAAGAAAGAAAAGGCGTGTATGAGTGAACACCAATTTCGACCCCAACCCCCATCCCGCTTATGTTAGGACAGCTGGTCGACCTCCGTACTTACCGCATGAAAAAAAATTCCAAGTCCTCATGCGGACAACTGGTCGACCCCGGTCGTGCTGGGGCAAACCGGCCAACTGGTCAACCTGCGGGAGGGTGGGGGCGGAAGAGGGGGAGAGGGGGAGAAGAAATGTAAGTAAACCAGCGCGGCAAACAATCAAACAAGCCCCGCCTCCCCGCCCCCAACCAAAAAAGGAAACCAATCATCTAGGGCTGTGAATATATCTCTGCAGGTAGAGTGCAATGCGTTCGAATGTCCAGTAGCAGTCTCAGTCCCGCATCGAACCGAGTCAAACGAGAAGCAGCAATACGGGTACTCTTCCAGGCAGATTTCACATTGGGACAACTGGTCGACTTCCGGGGAGGGGGCGGGGCGTGTGTTGGAGGAGGAAAGGAGTCATAAATAGGGTGAGGGGGGCAGGGAAAAGAGAAAGAGAGAGAGAAGGATATATAAATAAAGAAATTGAGGGGCTGGGGGTGTGGCTCAAGCGGTAGCGCGCTCGAGTGGCATGCATGGGGCGCTGGGTTAGATCGCACCAAGTAAGAATGAATGAATTGATAAATAAATAAATAAAAAAGATGTTGGGTCCCCGAAAACTAAACACTAAATAAAAAAAAAGGAAGGAAGAAGGAAGGAAAAGAAAAGAAAGAAAGAAAGAAAGAAAGAAAGAAAGAAAGAAAGACTCGTACGAATTCAGAAACCATCCGACCGCGGTCCTCCCTCGCTCGGTTTACGTCAGGACAGCTGGTCGACCTCCGTACTTACCGCATGGAAAAAAATTCCAAGTCCTCATGCGGACAACTGGTCGACCCCGGTCGTGTTGGGGCAAACCGGCCAA
>NC_092504.1:320000-335000 GCF_047511675.1 Marmota flaviventris
CAACCCCCGGCTGCGCGAACAGAGCCCCACCGCCACCGCGCGCACACACGCGGCAGGCACCAGCGGCCCACACGGTGGCCCCACGTGCGCCAGAGGGCCCGGCCAGGCCCAGCGGGAACCCTCCCCCGACTCGAAGGGGGGGAGGCGTGGGCCGCGGTAGGCACAAAGAGCAGGCGCTCGGCCCCCACCCGCGGGGGGCCGGCGGACCCCCGCCCTCCCAGACGGCGGGAAGGGGGGGACTCTCGCCTACACACACCACCGACGGTAGCGTAGCGCACAAGGCAGGGGGCGGCCAGTGGGGGAATCCGGTACCCCACATGAGGCACGCCCTTCACGGATCGCTAGAGAAACGTTCCTCACTGAGGGTGGGCGGCACCCGACCCAGCCCCTCTCCTAACCGGCCGCCGAGACAACGAGGGGGATCTGCGGTATGGGCAAGCACAAGGCTTCTTGAGCGTTCGCGGCCGGGGACACCCAAAGCCCCATCGCCTCGGGGACCGGACCGGCCCCAGCTCGGCGTCCCGCCACAATCGCTCAAACGCCCGGGCAACGTCTCCTTTCCCCCACCGGAGGTGGGGAAGAGCGCCCGGGCGCCCGCTCGCCTAACACTCCCCACGCCACTCGGCACTGGGGACGACAACGCAACCCGCTCCCCCCGGAGAGGGAACGCGCAACGCTGCCGAGCTTACCGCCTCGATCCCCCGAGCGAAGCAACAACGCTCTTCCTTTCGGGCACTCGCCTCAGAAACCCCCGCAGACGGGGCGAGACCGACAGCGAGGCGGCGGCCGGCCGCGGCAGCGGCACTGGGATCGGGAACAGCACACACCGGCTCAGCCTCAGGCACCTCAGGAAACGACCCGGAGCGCCCCAGGAGCACCGAAGCAGAGGCGCACCGTCGCGCCAAAGCAGCACGGCGGCAGCCCTCCCCGTCGCGGGGAGGGCCACACACGGCCCTTGGCCGCCCAGAGCGGGCGGCGAGCGAGAAGCACCCGCTACGTCAAAGGACCCCGGGAGCGAGGTCGAGGCCGGATTCCGCACCCCCGCCCTTCCCCGCACCGCGAACGGGCGGGGAGGCAAGGCGAGGGACCCGCAGGCAGGACGAGAAGAGCTGGCCCATTCACCATGAATGTCCGTCCCTCGCCTGGCGCGGCTTTGGTCCAGCCCAGGAGAGCGCAGAGTCACCACATCGATCAGCAGAGTGGGCGGGAGAGACCCAGGGAGCAGGGGGAGACCCGGCGAGGACCGCTTCTAAGAGGAGCCTGCTACGGCCTCACCGGCCCCACACCCCAGGGAGAGCGGCCGACGACACGGAACGGGGAACGCCTGACACGCGCGACTCAGAGCCATGGAAACGAGCGTCGTCACACCGCCCCCGGTGCCCGCAGCGAGGAGCGCACGGGCGGTAAAGGACCACCCGCCACCTCCCCCGCCGCCCCCCGGCGCCAGAAGACCGGCCGGCCGGAGGTGGCACCACCACCGCGAGGGCACTCCAGGTGCGCCAAAGAGCCGTCGCACGCAGGCCCAGGCAAGCAGCTCCAGAGGGAACGGGTCCGGGCCACCCCATCAGCCCAGAGCCCGGCACGCACCCGGAGGCCCAAGCTCCCTCCCTCTGGCGGCACGCGCCAGAGGACAACGTGTCAGCACCTACCCGATGGCAGAAAACGGCCAACTCGGGCCAAAACAATCGCGACCGGGGCAACGGGGAACAGTTCACTCAGCACCGCCGCCTTCCCTGAACAGAGTCGCGGTCAGCACACCGCGAGATCGAGCCCATCACCGAGCTCCAGAGCCCCTAGGGACAACTGGTCGACCCTCGTGGACGAAGGCGAAAACAAGAGACGGGGACCACCATCTCCAACGAGCAGGACCGGGGGGCGGCCGGGGAACACGCTAAGGCGACCCACCACCGAAGGACGCCGGGCATAGCCATCAGGACAAGCCCCGGGCAGCGGGCCCCCAAAGAGGGAATGCGGCAAGGCCGGCCAAGCACACCCCTCTGGCCCGCCCGGCGCAGCCCCGCGGCCCCGCGGCCAAAACCCGTGAGAGAGAGGGAGAGGGAGAGGCAGCGGGAGAAAAATAACACAGGAGTCCCGGCGACCGACCCAGACGGGGCCAAGCGAAGCCCGTGGCGGCGAAGGAACCGCTCAGACTGCCACCCGAGGCGCCCGCGGCCCGGACCGAGCAGGGAGAGAAGACAACCGACACACACACAAAGCCTGCCGGTCCAGTATACCGCCAACGGGCCACAACGGCCCAGCCCAGCGCGACCGAGACAGTTCCGCTGGCGCCGCCCAACTCCTGGATCTCTGTCTCGGCCACCGCCACCGAATATCACGCCTTGGCGACTTCCGAGGATCAGACGCTCCCATAAAAGCGGCCACCAGGTGGAGCTCGACAACCGTCAACCAAATCAGGCGGAAGGGACGCGGAACCTCGGGCGGCGTCAGCGGGATCCGCTCCGCAGGGGTCGTAGAGAGTCACCCGGACACATCCCACCGGCCGGGTCGCCCCGCCAGGGCCCCCCACAGCGGCGGGCGCGAGACGCAGGCAGATCGGCCCAGCACCCCTAGAGAATCCGGCCGGGGACACGGGCGGTGTGGGACTTCAAAACCGAAACCACCACGGTGAAGCCACTATCAGACGGGCAGATTGCTAGGCCACGGTCGGATCCATCCACAGAATGGAGGAATTGACAGAAACGTGTAAAAACCCGTTGAAATCGGTTGCTTGGGAATTTGATCTGCTGGTCTTTGGGCTTGGTGTTTCCGCCTGTTTCTGTACCCAAAAAAAAAAAAAAAAAAAACCGGAAGATGAACAGCCTCTGAGAATCCTTCCTCCTCTGTCTGTGTCTGTGGTTCAGTGCCAGAGGGCCGGCCTAGCACATAGGAGGCACTGGGTTTGAGCCTTAGCGCGGCATACAAAAAGGAACACAGTCAAGAGAAGGCGTGCTGTCCACCTACAACTACTCTAAAAAAGAAAAAAGAAAAAAAAAAAAAGAATACTGACCATAATAGGAAAAAGGATTCTTCCTTGTGGAGTTCTATTTTGTCTGGCCACATTTTATATACATATATAAACATTTTTTTTTTATTTTTTTAAGAGAGAGTGAGAGAGAATTTTAATATTTACTTTTTAGTTTTCGGTGGACACAACATCTTCGTTTGTATGGGGCGCTGAGGACCGAACCCGGGCCGCACGCAACCAGGCGAGTGCGCTGCCACTTGAGCCACATCCCCAGCCCCTTTTTTAACTTTTACTTATTTTTCTTTTTTAAAGACAAAAGAAGGAGAGAGAGGGAGGGAGAGAGAGAGAGGGAGGGAGAGAGAGAGAGGGAGGGAGAGAGAGAGAGAGAGAGAGAGAGAGAGAGAATTTTTTAATGTTTGTTTTTCAGTATTCAGTGGGCACAACATCTTTATTTTATTTTATGTGGTGCTGAGTATCGAACCCAGCGCCCCGCGCATGCCAGGGGAGCGCGTTACCACTTGAGCCTCATCCCCAGCCCATTAATTCTTATCTGTATTTGTGTTTTTATTTACCAATTTTTTTTTTTTTTCATCTTGTGAAAACAGATCAACTTTAATTTCAGCACCTGAAGCTATCCAAGGGTATGCTCTATAAAGGTCATGGGACTGTTGTACACATTCAATAAAGTGACAACTCTGCCATACCACTTAGTATCTCACAATCAGGAACATACTTTTGAATTGCTTAAACAGAATCCACAGAATTAAAACAAAATCAGAAGCCATCCACAGTTATACTAATTGTCAATTACAAGTTTTACAATTAATACTTGATATAACAGTCAATATATAGCAGGGGATATTGAAATGATTTCAGAGTCTCATCCAGTTGTATTCGATTGGGAAGGTTTCTTGAATGGGGATAAAACTGGCCAAAGATAGATACAACCAGGATCAGACCAGCAAGTAAAAGTTCTACCACAGTTTCTGTGGTTTCCACTTTTTTTTTCTTTGTCAGTTAAAAGTGAACAGTGAGAATTAAATACTTATCTTTACATATACACAAGGCATGCTGTGAAGCATATCTGCTTACAAACATATAAAAATACTTGTTAAATAGTTCAATAAGAAAATAATGCATAAAAGTACATAGCGAAAACATTAACCATCTGTGACTCTGGAAAGCTCAATTCCGTATTTTATATGACAGCAAACAAAAACAACTTTAGTTTTTTTGGAATGCCTTAAACCTGAAATACTTGAAAAGGAAGACAGACAGAAATCATTCATTCTTATCCTTAGCATGGCTGTGAAAGAGTTAAATTAAGAAACCAAGTACACATTGAGATGCCCAAGTCCAGAATGAGTCCAAATATTTGGCCACATAGAACACTATCATCTTCAAGAGGAGGAGTCATCACAGGCTTGATAAGCAGTTTTTTTTTTTTTTTTTTAAAGAGAGAATTTTTTAATATTTATGTTTTAGCTTTCGGCGGACACAACATCTTTGTATGTGGTGCTGAGGATGGAACCCGGGCCGCACGCATGCCAGGCGAGCGCGCTACCACTTGAGCCACATCCCCAGCCCCGAGAAGCAGGTTTTAATCCATAAATACAATAGGTATTTTGGTATTTTGGCCACTGGGAAACAAAAGCTGTAGTATCAAGAAAGGTCTGATATGTCTCAATTTTGTAAACTCCGTTCAGTGTATTTAAGGTTATCTAAGGTTGACATCAAAATCTTTAAAGATAGGCAAAAAATTCATATTAAAAAAAAAAACCCTCCTGTGGATGTTAGAATAACAGTAGGTAATATGATTCCAGAAGTTAAAAATTATTTCACAACCTAAAACTTCAGCTTAGCAAACAGCTTAGGTTCCACAACTGATTCATCCCTATTAAGATGTAAGCCCTTAAAAGAAGAATATGTCTGTATATGTAGACATGTATTTAGAAAGAATCAGATCATCTTTGAAGCAGCCTTAGTGTTTCCTTTAAATTGGTCTGGAAAGGATTAGCCGGCTTCTTGGTCTAAGGCTAACACGGTGATCATTTGTCTAAGGCTAGAAAGGTACCAACATGAGGTAAACCATCAGGAGAGGAGGAGGAGATGAGGGCTTTTCCTGGGAGTTGGTAGCTAAAATTCAAGGGATTTTTAGAAAATGACACAATGGCAGCCTTTCTTGTCTTTTTCTTTCCGAGTTGGTTCCGGTGAAGGAGGACATTCTTGCTCTTGAAATTTCCTTATAACCCGGACAAGTTCATGAAAGGCTTGATCTACATTCATCCTCATCTTTGCTGATGCCTCCATGTATGTTACTTTAAGTTGCCATGCTAACTGCTGTCCTTCCTCCTGTGTAACCTGTCTTTCATGATCCAGGTCTGCTTTATTACCAATTAAAATCATTGGAAACTCATCACGATCCTTTACTCTGAGAATCTGTCTTTGAAACGTATAGATTTCTTCAAAACTGCGGAGCCCAGCCGGGCCGAGCCGCGCCGAGCCGCGCCGAGCCTCCGCCGCCCGCCCTAGGCCCGGCTTCGGGGACGTGTGCGGACGGGCGGGGGTCCCGAGCGCCGGGAGCTGCCAGGAAGGACTCTGGGCGCCGCAGCAAGCCCCGGGGCTGACTTGGTGCCGCCCGAGGCGCAGAGAAGCCGACTGAGCGCAGGGGTCAGGGGCTGCAGCGGCCGGGGACTGGCTCCTCTGAGCTTCTCCGCAGCGCCTGCGGAACGCAGCCTCCACCGCCGCTACAAATGGCCGTCTATTTACCTATCTGTTTACCTGAGTTTTTTGTTGTTTTTTGAGCATTTTCTTAAACCGCAAGTCATTTTCCATTGGGTCACAGAGCCAAATTTTACGTTTAGGCACTTGGTAATAAGAAGCTATAACAGGGCTCTAAGAGCGGTTGCCTTGGCTAAAAAGCGTGGGCCCTTGTCCCAGAGCGAAACAACAACAACAACAACGGGGGGGGGGGGGGGGGGACAAAAAGCCAAAAAAAAAAAAAAGAATCAAACAAATAATCCAATCAATCCATGGGCCAAGGACCTGAACAGATACTTCTCAGAAGTGGATTAAGACGCTCCTATAAAAGCGGCCACCAGGGGGAGCTCGAAAACCGTCAACAAAATCAGGCGGAAGGGACGCGGAACCTCGGTCGGTGTCAGCGAGATCCGCTTAGCAGGGGTCGTAGAAAGTCACCTGGACACGTCCCGCCAGCTGCCCACCCCACCCCCACCCCCACCCCCACCCCACCCCGCGCCAGGGTCCCCCGCAGCAGCAGGAGGCGCCGGCAGTCTGCCCAGCACCCCTAGAGAATCCGGCGGTGTGGGACTTCAAAACCGAAACCACCACGGTGAAGCCACAATTAGTCAGGCCGACTGATAGGCCACGGTTGGATCCATCCAGACTATGTAGGAATTGACGGAAACATGTAAAAATCAGTTTGAAATCGGTTGCTTGGGAATTTGATCTGCTTGTCTTTGGGCTTTGTGTTTCCTGCTTTTTCAGTACAAAAAAAAAATTGGAAGATGACCAGCCTCTGAGAATCCTTTCTTGTCTAGGGGCTGTCTGTGTCTTTGGGTCAGTGGCAGAGGACCGGCCTAGCACAGAGTTTGAGCCTTAGCACGCCATACAAAAAGGAACAAATCGAAAGAAGGTGTGCTGTCCACCGACAACGTACTACGAAACAGAAAAAAAAAAAAAAAAAAAAAAAAAAAAGAATACTAATCATAATAGGAAAAAGGATTCTTCCTTGTGGAGTTCTATTTTGTCTGTTTGGCCATTTTATCTTTTTATTTCTTTCTTTTTTTTTTTTTTTTTGTTGTTGTATTTTTATTTTTATTGATCTATCAATATCACGGAGCCAAATTTTACATTTAGGCACTTGGTAATAAGAAGCTGTAACAGGGCTCTAAGTGAGGCTGCCTTGGCTAAAAAGCATGGTCTGTTGCCCTAGACTGAAACACCACATGCTCTGGGATAAATCAAGCTGGAGAAAGCTTGCCATCTCTACCTTCATTTTTATCTGTGTGCACATATTACGCACTGTTTCATCTAACAAGTAGCAGTGCAACCAATATCTATCAGCCCTAAATGGACCCAACCCCTGCCCTCCCCAGCCACACAGGAGACCACAGTCTGAGCAAGAGCACTTCATGGTGTTGTCAGTCTGGTGTTGTGGCTCAATGGTACAGCACTTACCAAGTACGTATGAGGCACAGGGTTCAATCCCAGCACCACATTAAAATCATCATCATCACCTAAATAAACAAAATAAACATATGTATATATTTATCTGTTTATTTATTGGAGGAGGCCTGTAACCAGGGATTGAACTCAGTGGCACTCACTGACTGCGGAGCCACATCCCCTAGCCCTACCTCTCTAGTATGTTACTTAGAGACAGGGTCTCACTGAGTTGCTTAGTGTCTCACTTTTGCTGAGGGTGGCTTTAAACTCTCGATCCTCCTGCCTCGGCTGTGTGTGTGTGTGTGTGTGTGTGTGTGTGTGAGAGAGAGAGAGAGAGAGAGAGAGAGAGAGAGAGAGAGAGCGTGTCTGGGATGACAGGCATAGGCCACTGTACCCAGTCACTTATTTATTTTATTTTCAGTATGACTTCAAGGTACACACAAGACAATCACTGCCAGGCGTAGGAGGAACATAGCACATTGATAAACAGTCAGATGTTTGAGGAAGCATTCAACAATCTTAAGGTAGTGTGCAAGTCTTTCAATAACCTCAAAATACCTACATGAGGGTTGGGATTGTAGCTCAGTGGTAGAGTGCTTGCCTTGCATTCGTGAGGCCCTGGGTTCCATCCTCAGCACCACATAAAAATAAATAAATAAAAATAAAGATATTGTGTCCATCTACAGCTGAAAAATAAATAAATACATAAATAAATGGATGAATGAATAAATAAATACCTACATGAAAACCAGAGAGAATTAAAAGAAACGATGGATAAATCTATTATGGCAAAGAGGCGAGAACACTCATCCCTTAGCAGCTGACGACTTAGGCCATAAATAAATAATCAGTAACAAAGGACAGCAGAACTACATCGCGAACAACCCACACCTAATGGGCATGTTCAGAACACTGCAAGGCCACCACCACACAGCAGACATTCTTTTAAAGCGAATACGGAATGTTTACCAAAGTTGACCGTAGAATGGAACATAAACCAAATCTCCACAAAGTCTAAAAGATGAAATCACACCACAACTCTTCTCTGAACAACACAAAAGTAAGCTGGAGGTCGGGCATGTTGGCCACTGCCAGGAGTCATTTCAAGAACCGGATTAAACCCAAAGAAAGTATAAACCTGTAGATTCACAAATCTCAGGGAGAAATAGCAGCATCCATCTTTCACAAACTCTTGAGAGGGGCAGGTCAGGGGTCAAGGTGAGATTGAAATACCCCCAACAAAGTGTCAACTTTATCAAATCAGTAGCCTAGAGAGAGCAGGTACTTGTACTATTCCTTCTCGGTGCCATTGTGGTTTTTCTTTGGGGGGGGGGGGGGAGGGGGAGGGGTGGTTCCAGCCTCTTTGGGTTCCTACCACTTTGTCTGCAAGGGAAAATTTGTTTTCTGTCAGGATGGGGTGCCAGTTATCAGGACGGGCGGGGAAGTAAGATTCTTACACTAAACCGGGCTTGCTTGGGGGCAGGTCTCAGTTCTAATTTACATAACAAAAGGCAGTGCAAAGTCTCTCCCACTGCCCCTGAAGGAAGAAAAATGTGGCCTCTCCAGGCTGTTCACAATTCCCAACCTGTTTCAAATTCCAGTATGGTTTCGCGTATCTGTTTTAAGGGTCAGTTTGTCTCTCTAACTCTGCATTTATGCTGACCGATTGGTTTAAAACTAAACTAAGAGGTTAATTTGAATATCATTTGTTTCACAGCATTGGTTCAATGTGTCCACCAGCATTTAATTTCTCTCTCCTGATGTTCCTTAGTAATCTGATTGCTTTGGCCTCCTTCTCCTGGATCATGTGTAACTTGCCCCCCTTTGGTATAAAAAGAAACCTAGGAGGAGATTGATCCTAAAGAAAAGGGGTGCTCCACTAAGTGAGAAACTGAAAATCAAGCGAGAGAGAGAGAGAGTGTGTGTAAGTTATAGAGAGAGAAGGGGAGAGTCTCTTGTACTTCAGGGTTTTTGTTTGTCTGTCTGTCTGTTTGTTTCTTTGTTTGTTTGTTCTCTAATAATTACAGTGTTTCAATTGGAAGCTCTGCCCTGGGTAATTCTTTCCAATTCTTAGAAAGTAGTAACTGTGGTTATGTTCATTTCTGTTAATGATCCATTCTTCCTGCCTCTTAAATTCATTGATCACCCAGAACTTTTTTGTTTGGGGCAGGAGGGGGCCAGGTGCTTGAGAGAATTTTTTTTTTTTTTTCCCTGTGTCATTTGAACGGAGATTTGGACCTCTGACTAAGAGTAGAGTTTTCCTAGAGAAAAGAGAAGAGCTCTAAGGGAAAAGCAGGGGGATTAGATTTAAAAAAAAAAAAAAAAAAAAAAAAGCCTTTTGAAACCAAACTATTGTTAGGTAAAACTGCTTACTCTTTGCCGTGAATGAGAAGAATCTTAAAATATGTGATATGTTTGGGTCAGTCCAATGTGTCTTTGCGATGATTCATCATCTGAAGTGGCACCCCCTTTCTCCACTGAAAAGTCTTAACTGGGCCTCTTCAGAAATCTTCACCCAGACTGGTTTTAGGTCTGTCAGGCAGCCGAAGAGTCTCTGCCAAAGAACTCAAGGTGGATAAACTTCCTATTTTCGTGTCGCCCTGTTTACTTGGCCACTGGCCGAGAAGATACCAGCACTCCCCCTTACTAGTTTTTCACAAACATATCCAGAATAGTACTTTGAAGAAATGTGCAAACAAGGCCTCTGGCCTTGAGCTGGACTTCACAGAGATGTCTACAGGTTTAAGATACGAGAAGAAGTTACCAACTGGACTCCATGGTAACAGCTGGCAGGGGGAGACTAGACAGGGGAGAAGAAGCTCTCCCCTTCTCAGGTGTTGTCCTCGAGGGGTTAACATGCCCAGAACAGTGAGAGAAAAAGCTGCTTTTATGTGAACTTCTGCTGACCATGAGTTTCTGAGCCCCTCCCCTTACATGCTCGGTAGAAAACTCTGAAACTACCTGAACTCAGGGGATTAATTCATTACAGCAAAAGCCAGCCGTGTCCTCTGAACTTGGCTGCAGCCAAATAAAACCGTTTTCCTGCTCTGTTCGGTCGGTGCCTTGCCTCATTTGTCCCTACAACACATCCATGTAAGGAAGACTTTATCAAACCAGTAGCCTAGGTAAAGCAGGTTCCAGGTTACTGTCACGAGCAGTTTCTCAGCCTTGTCTGGTTACCAGGAGTTCCCTTCCGGATATCTGCACTGGACCCCGGACCGCGACGTACGCGAACACCAAGCACGAACTCGATTGCCTTTTGAAATGCTGGTTTATTCGCACACCACACAAAGCAATACACGAGGTGGCTGGCACACAACTGCACGATCTTACTCTCAGGCGACGAGAGTTAGTTGTGAGCAATTACATGGAGTTTCCCCCGCGCTTATATACTTTACAAGTTGTTCATACCTAACTTATCTAACATAAGCATACTGCCTGACTACTTTATCATCCTATGACCACAACTTAGAAGGTTACATCATCCACACTCAAAAAGGTTATATCATCCACTTATCTAATATAGACACACTCTCTGGTCATCTTGTGACCAGCACTAAAAAGTCACTGAGTTACTGCAAAGTCCAAACAAGTCCAAACAAGTCCAAACAAGTTTCTCTGCTGATCCATGTTGTTTATTCATCCTTGATGTTTACTCCTGTCAGTTGCTTTTTGCCACCACCACCACCACCAACAACAACAACAACCCCTCCCCCCTTTCGCCCCCCCCCCCCCTTCTTTGCAACTGAGAGATAAGATCCAGCTAACATGGGTCACTCTATATGCAATGAATACCAATAATTTCTTCTGATTTTTTTTAACTACATACAAACAAACAAACCAAAAACCATGAAAAGTATAAACTATGTTACTGAGAATCAAGAAGAGTAATTCACTCATGTAAATTCAGAAATTCGTAAGGGTGGCTGTGGTTTCTGTCTGTTGCTGTTGTTGTCCTTTTTAAAAAAATTTTTCTCCCAACTGTCAAATCAAGGAACTGGGGGGGGGGGGGGAGGTGGGGGGGGGTCAGAAAGAAAATGTAACAGGGGTCCACTTTATATGCTTTGAGTATAAGTCTCACTGCTCAGCCACTGAGGCTCATGTTAAAACCCATATCCTTTTTCCTTTCTCTTTTTCCTTCCCTCCCCCTCCCTAATCATAGGTGAAGGCTATATTGACTTTCAGGGTCGGTTATCTGCCCATTGGCTAACAAATATTTAGAATTTCCATCCAGAAAATCACTTTTCTGTTTGATAACCTTGTTAGGCCTCGAACAACAGAGTGTCAGCAGAGTCGTCAGAGTTTTGTTGCTGTAAAGGTTCAGTTCTTATGTTTTCTTATTATAATAAATTCCCCCTCTTCCTTCTGAGATGCTTTGCCTCTGAGCAACACCCCCCCCCAACACCTACCCCCCCTCTCTCTCTCTCTCTCTCTCTCTCTCTCTCTCTCTCTCTCTCTCTCATTACCGCAGGGCTCCATAAGTTGCTGAGGCTGTGTTAGTCTTGTGATTCTCCTGAATCACCCCACATGTCTGTCACTGGAGATGTGTGCACATCTGGGGACTAGAGTAGTATGCTGTGTGTGAGAGATTATTTTATTCTTCAAAAGTCGGTACACTTAAAGACATATAGGTTTCCTACATGAGAGGTCACCAATTAGTGCCCTTTTTATTAGAACGTGTATTGTATCGAAGCTCTAAACTTATCCCATAGTCAGTGACACATGTGGAAGTTCTAACATATGCATTCGCATTCGGTGTAACATTCAGATTTAAAAAAAAGAAAAAAAAGATCTGTGCTTGGGGCTGGGGATGCGGCTCAAGTGGTAGCCCGCTCACCTGGCATGCGTGCGGCCCGGGTTTGATCCTCAGCACCACATACTAACAAAGATGTTGTGTCCACCGAAAACTAACTAACTAACTAACTAACTAAATAAATAAATAAATAAATATTTAAAAATTCTCTCTCTCTGTCTCTCGCTCTCACACCCTCTCTAAAAAAATTTTTAAAAATAAATAAATAAATAAAAAGATCTCTGCCATTAATGACCAGTTTTCACATCTGTTAGTTTTAATTGAGTAAGTAAGGGTTTGGTGATCGTTTGTTGAAAGAATACTCCTGTACCAGGTGAGTGGCAGTGTTTTCTGAACGCATAAGAGTATTTGTCCACTTGAGTCCAAGCTGTTCACCTAGGTCCAACTGTTGGTGAGCAAAAACCACATCGTGGCAGTTATCTGGCCAGAGTCATAGATTCTGAACGTGGCTTCCAAAGTCAAAGGTCAATGAATGTACGTAGGACTTCTAGGCAATGTGATGTGAAGATCTCTGGGCTTGTTGTACAATAAATATGTCTGTGTTCCTTCAGCATTGAAGGAAATGTATTCATTCTAGAATGCAAAGCTTGGGCTAGGGTTTTAGATCGGTAGTAGACCACTTGCCTGGGACGTGTGGGGCGCCGGATTCGATCCTGAGCACCACAGAACCCAAAACAAAGGGGCACACAAGCAAATAGGGTAAAGATAGTGTGTCCATCCATCTACAACTCAAGAAATTAAAGGGGAAAAAAATTAAAATGCAAGTTTTAGCCAGGCATGGGTTGGGGGTTCATGTCTGTCCTCCCCCCCCCCCCCCCAGAGGATCAGGAGGAGCTTGAGAGAAGGATTGTAAGCTCATAGCGAGAGAAAGTAACCTCGCGAGACCCCTGTCTCCAAAAGAAAAGTTGTGATAGTAAAAGCAAATGGGACTCCGTTTTGTTTTATGTCTCCATTCTGTAAAACAACCAGGCCAAGTAGAAGGGTGATGACTGGGGCAAGATGTTCTTTTCCTTGTGCTATAGAAACCTTTAAGAACACGGAACTACGTGATGGGACATTGTTTCTGTAACTAGCCCATAACGGGGGGGGGGGGGGGGGGGGGTCTAAGCTTCTGTCACTGGAGTGGCTAGGCTGATTGTGATTGGCTGAGCGTCCCTCCGCCTGACTTCACTCTCCCGCTTCTGTAACATGGCTTGCTTGCATTAGCTAGACGCCCCCTCCCCCCAAAACGTCCCTTTTGCAGGTTTCAGGCTTATAAGGGGCACCCTTGCAATTGTTTGGGGCTGGCCAGGGGAACAGCTTTATGTTCTTCTGCTCAGTCGCCACTACTTGTGCTTTAATAAAGGCTTGATTCCTTTCTACGTGAGTGGTCTGGAAGTCAGTTTTTGAAACCCTGGGACCAAGCTTTAACTAGAACAAGCAAGCAAGCCAGAAAACAAATGAATAGATAGATAGATAAATTGAATATGGGGATGTGGCTCAGTCAGTGGTCAAGTGAGCGCTTCTGGGTTCAACTCATAAATCAATGGATTTACCAAAAATGTATAAAAATATCTGTATAAAAAGGGGATGTTGGTTTAGCTCAGTGGTAAACTGTGTCTGTGTTCAGTCCCCAGTTCCAGGCTCCAGTCAGAAACCAGCCCCTGTGTGAGGGGCTGGTTTTTAGTTCCATCCCCACCAAGGAAACCCTGACATGAGTATGGGGAGCCTTATTTGTCTATTGGATGCCAAGGGTAGAGTGATTTCCATCTTGATCTGCCCCCCCCCCCCCGCTTTTTTTTTTTTTTTCTGTGTGAGCAAGGTCTCTTCTAGTGTCTTGATTTTATTTATTTATTTATTTATTTATTTGGCCTAGTTGGAAACAATGCCTTTATGTTATTAGTTTCTTTTTATCTGGAGCCGAGGATGGAACCCAGGGCCTCGAATATGCTAGGCGAGCACTCCAACGCTGAGATATAAAGGACCCCAGCCCATCCCAGCCCAGCACGGCAGTGTTCAATATTTTTTTTTTTTTTTTCCTTTCCCGTGGGCACTTTGAGATGAGATTTCCTTGCCTGTTTTGGTTGTTTGAGTCTCTCTTTGTTCACTACTTTTGTTTCTTTTGTGATGCTAGGCTGGGGAAGAGACCCAGGGCCTTGGGCATTGATCCACAAACGGTCTTGATTGCTGGGCAACACCCTCACCTTTTTTCCTTTGTCTCTTCCCTTCCCCAGAAAGTAAACCCAGGAAGGGCCTCCCTCTCCTTCTCCCAGGCCCAAATTCATCCTGTTTGGGTTTTGTGCACAGACCGGTACACACTAGACACACACACACACACACACACACACACACACAGGAAACATCACCGTTTTGTTTTTGTTTGTTTCTCTCTTAACCTCATCCAGGCCCTCCCTCATAACTCTCAGGGGTGGGGGAAGGTGTTTACTATGGACCTCTAGTGGTGACAGCCTTGGGAGGGACTACTGCTGGGGAATTGGAGTGAGTGGGATGGGGGAAGTGTGGATTATAGTTCAAATTCCAAGGGTCGGGCAGAGGCACAGAAGCTATCTCCTAGGTGGGGCATGTTAAAGGCTAAGGAAAGTGATCAGATACCAGGGGTGAAAGCGATATGTCCTCCCCGCCCCCCAGTGCTTCCGGGGGACTTTACTGTATGGGGGAGGGGGGGCGGGGGAACAACCGCACTGAGGCCCGTGCCCATCTGTCTTTCCAGGGACTCAGTAGGCTGAGGGAAGAGAGGAAGATATGACGCGGCGGCTTGCAGCTTAGTGATCTCTATATGGATATAGATATACATATCTAAGTCTGTCTGTCTGTCTCTCTATCTATCTATCTATGTCTACACATGTAGATAGATTCTATCTAAACTGGAAATGGAACTCAGGCAGGCCTTCCAAAATGACGGTAGCTTTGCGCCACCTAGCGTTCAGTGACTGCAACTAACGAGGCTGCCCTTTTCAGACCACAGACCACTCACTGTGGACTCCCAAGTTCCACAGGGTGGAAACCCGTCGCTATGCACATTCTCGTGTATATG
>NC_092504.1:350000-367500 GCF_047511675.1 Marmota flaviventris
GCAGCCAGCGTGGGGAGCGGCGCGCCAGAAGGGCGGCAGGAAACGGGAGCGGGCACCTGCCCACCCGCGGAGGAGCCCCGCCCGGAGAGAGCTGGCCGAGCCGCGCGGGCCGCACCGGCCGGACAAACCCAGGGCGGCACACGGTGTATCACCGCCAGCGCACACACTAGGCGCACGGGCGGTCCCGCGTGGCCCCGGACGAGCCGCCGGCCGGGTTCCCTGCATCAGCCAACCTCCCGGGAGGGCCCTCGCGGGGGACAGGGCCCCACCGCCCCACCGCCGCCGCAAGAGGCGGGGAGCCCCCGAACCCTCAACCCGCACACCGTGACGAGCATCCCCAGCGACAACCGCCCGTCCAGCGTGCCCACCGCCACACCCGGTACACGCCCGGGAGGGGGCGGCAGCGCGGCCGCGACCAGTCAGCCAGGGGGGGAGGCTCGGCGGAGGCGAGGAGGGGGGCACAACCCCGCCGGGATGGAGGGCGCGCCGGAGGCAGCGAGGGGCCAAGAAACGCGGAGAGGAAACCGGGGAGAAGACCTCGGGCACAGAGTCGGGCCGCCAGGAAAACAAGCGGGGTCCCACCGCCACACGCGAGGGCGGTCCCGCACCGCCTGCGACGCCAACCCGGCCTCTGGTCCCAGCCCCGGAGCCTCCCAACGAGACCCGCCGCCCCGCCACCACAGGGTGGCCCTCCACGCGACGAGACGCGCCTGGACTCCAAACGCCAGCATGCAACGCCACACCTCGTGCCGGTCGAGTCCCACGACCTGGGCCTCTACGGCCCCAGGGTCCGCTCGCTCACCACGCCGCCCGCGGAACGCTCCCGGGGGGGCCGCGGCGGCCGCGCCCCAGGCCAGCGCACACGCACGCAGGCCGCCCGCCGGCTTGGGACCGGGAGCGGGCAGAGGGCCACTCGCAGCGGGCGAGGGGGAAGGGGGGACGGGGCCCCTCAACCCCCGGCTGCGCGAACAGAGCCCCACCGCCACCGCGCGCACACACGCGGCAGGCACCAGCGGCCCACACGGTGGCCCCACGTGCGCCAGAGGGCCCGGCCAGGCCCAGCGGGAACCCTCCCCCGACTCGAAGGGGGGGAGGCGTGGGCCGCGGTAGGCACAAAGAGCAGGCGCTCGGCCCCCACCCGCGGGGGGCCGGCGGACCCCCGCCCTCCCAGACGGCGGGAAGGGGGGGACTCTCGCCTACACACACCACCGACGGTAGCGTAGCGCACAAGGCAGGGGGCGGCCAGTGGGGGAATCCGGTACCCCACATGAGGCACGCCCTTCACGGATCGCTAGAGAAACGTTCCTCACTGAGGGTGGGCGGCACCCGACCCAGCCCCTCTCCTAACCGGCCGCCGAGACAACGAGGGGGATCTGCGGTATGGGCAAGCACAAGGCTTCTTGAGCGTTCGCGGCCGGGGACACCCAAAGCCCCATCGCCTCGGGGACCGGACCGGCCCCAGCTCGGCGTCCCGCCACAATCGCTCAAACGCCCGGGCAACGTCTCCTTTCCCCCACCGGAGGTGGGGAAGAGCGCCCGGGCGCCCGCTCGCCTAACACTCCCCACGCCACTCGGCACTGGGGACGACAACGCAACCCGCTCCCCCCGGAGAGGGAACGCGCAACGCTGCCGAGCTTACCGCCTCGATCCCCCGAGCGAAGCAACAACGCTCTTCCTTTCGGGCACTCGCCTCAGAAACCCCCGCAGACGGGGCGAGACCGACAGCGAGGCGGCGGCCGGCCGCGGCAGCGGCACTGGGATCGGGAACAGCACACACCGGCTCAGCCTCAGGCACCTCAGGAAACGACCCGGAGCGCCCCAGGAGCACCGAAGCAGAGGCGCACCGTCGCGCCAAAGCAGCACGGCGGCAGCCCTCCCCGTCGCGGGGAGGGCCACACACGGCCCTTGGCCGCCCAGAGCGGGCGGCGAGCGAGAAGCACCCGCTACGTCAAAGGACCCCGGGAGCGAGGTCGAGGCCGGATTCCGCACCCCCGCCCTTCCCCGCACCGCGAACGGGCGGGGAGGCAAGGCGAGGGACCCGCAGGCAGGACGAGAAGAGCTGGCCCATTCACCATGAATGTCCGTCCCTCGCCTGGCGCGGCTTTGGTCCAGCCCAGGAGAGCGCAGAGTCACCACATCGATCAGCAGAGTGGGCGGGAGAGACCCAGGGAGCAGGGGGAGACCCGGCGAGGACCGCTTCTAAGAGGAGCCTGCTACGGCCTCACCGGCCCCACACCCCAGGGAGAGCGGCCGACGACACGGAACGGGGAACGCCTGACACGCGCGACTCAGAGCCATGGAAACGAGCGTCGTCACACCGCCCCCGGTGCCCGCAGCGAGGAGCGCACGGGCGGTAAAGGACCACCCGCCACCTCCCCCGCCGCCCCCCGGCGCCAGAAGACCGGCCGGCCGGAGGTGGCACCACCACCGCGAGGGCACTCCAGGTGCGCCAAAGAGCCGTCGCACGCAGGCCCAGGCAAGCAGCTCCAGAGGGAACGGGTCCGGGCCACCCCATCAGCCCAGAGCCCGGCACGCACCCGGAGGCCCAAGCTCCCTCCCTCTGGCGGCACGCGCCAGAGGACAACGTGTCAGCACCTACCCGATGGCAGAAAACGGCCAACTCGGGCCAAAACAATCGCGACCGGGGCAACGGGGAACAGTTCACTCAGCACCGCCGCCTTCCCTGAACAGAGTCGCGGTCAGCACACCGCGAGATCGAGCCCATCACCGAGCTCCAGAGCCCCTAGGGACAACTGGTCGACCCTCGTGGACGAAGGCGAAAACAAGAGACGGGGACCACCATCTCCAACGAGCAGGACCGGGGGGCGGCCGGGGAACACGCTAAGGCGACCCACCACCGAAGGACGCCGGGCATAGCCATCAGGACAAGCCCCGGGCAGCGGGCCCCCAAAGAGGGAATGCGGCAAGGCCGGCCAAGCACACCCCTCTGGCCCGCCCGGCGCAGCCCCGCGGCCCCGCGGCCAAAACCCGTGAGAGAGAGGGAGAGGGAGAGGCAGCGGGAGAAAAATAACACAGGAGTCCCGGCGACCGACCCAGACGGGGCCAAGCGAAGCCCGTGGCGGCGAAGGAACCGCTCAGACTGCCACCCGAGGCGCCCGCGGCCCGGACCGAGCAGGGAGAGAAGACAACCGACACACACACAAAGCCTGCCGGTCCAGTATACCGCCAACGGGCCACAACGGCCCAGCCCAGCGCGACCGAGACAGTTCCGCTGGCGCCGCCCAACTCCTGGATCTCTGTCTCGGCCACCGCCACCGAATATCACGCCTTGGCGACTTCCGAGGATCAGACGCTCCCATAAAAGCGGCCACCAGGTGGAGCTCGACAACCGTCAACCAAATCAGGCGGAAGGGACGCGGAACCTCGGGCGGCGTCAGCGGGATCCGCTCCGCAGGGGTCGTAGAGAGTCACCCGGACACATCCCACCGGCCGGGTCGCCCCGCCAGGGCCCCCCACAGCGGCGGGCGCGAGACGCAGGCAGATCGGCCCAGCACCCCTAGAGAATCCGGCCGGGGACACGGGCGGTGTGGGACTTCAAAACCGAAACCACCACGGTGAAGCCACTATCAGACGGGCAGATTGCTAGGCCACGGTCGGATCCATCCACAGAATGGAGGAATTGACAGAAACGTGTAAAAACCCGTTGAAATCGGTTGCTTGGGAATTTGATCTGCTGGTCTTTGGGCTTGGTGTTTCCGCCTGTTTCTGTACCCAAAAAAAAAAAAAAAAAAAACCGGAAGATGAACAGCCTCTGAGAATCCTTCCTCCTCTGTCTGTGTCTGTGGTTCAGTGCCAGAGGGCCGGCCTAGCACATAGGAGGCACTGGGTTTGAGCCTTAGCGCGGCATACAAAAAGGAACACAGTCAAGAGAAGGCGTGCTGTCCACCTACAACTACTCTAAAAAAGAAAAAAGAAAAAAAAAAAAAGAATACTGACCATAATAGGAAAAAGGATTCTTCCTTGTGGAGTTCTATTTTGTCTGGCCACATTTTATATACATATATAAACATTTTTTTTTTATTTTTTTAAGAGAGAGTGAGAGAGAATTTTAATATTTACTTTTTAGTTTTCGGTGGACACAACATCTTCGTTTGTATGGGGCGCTGAGGACCGAACCCGGGCCGCACGCAACCAGGCGAGTGCGCTGCCACTTGAGCCACATCCCCAGCCCCTTTTTTAACTTTTACTTATTTTTCTTTTTTAAAGACAAAAGAAGGAGAGAGAGGGAGGGAGAGAGAGAGAGGGAGGGAGAGAGAGAGAGGGAGGGAGAGAGAGAGAGAGAGAGAGAGAGAGAGAGAATTTTTTAATGTTTGTTTTTCAGTATTCAGTGGGCACAACATCTTTATTTTATTTTATGTGGTGCTGAGTATCGAACCCAGCGCCCCGCGCATGCCAGGGGAGCGCGTTACCACTTGAGCCTCATCCCCAGCCCATTAATTCTTATCTGTATTTGTGTTTTTATTTACCAATTTTTTTTTTTTTTCATCTTGTGAAAACAGATCAACTTTAATTTCAGCACCTGAAGCTATCCAAGGGTATGCTCTATAAAGGTCATGGGACTGTTGTACACATTCAATAAAGTGACAACTCTGCCATACCACTTAGTATCTCACAATCAGGAACATACTTTTGAATTGCTTAAACAGAATCCACAGAATTAAAACAAAATCAGAAGCCATCCACAGTTATACTAATTGTCAATTACAAGTTTTACAATTAATACTTGATATAACAGTCAATATATAGCAGGGGATATTGAAATGATTTCAGAGTCTCATCCAGTTGTATTCGATTGGGAAGGTTTCTTGAATGGGGATAAAACTGGCCAAAGATAGATACAACCAGGATCAGACCAGCAAGTAAAAGTTCTACCACAGTTTCTGTGGTTTCCACTTTTTTTTTCTTTGTCAGTTAAAAGTGAACAGTGAGAATTAAATACTTATCTTTACATATACACAAGGCATGCTGTGAAGCATATCTGCTTACAAACATATAAAAATACTTGTTAAATAGTTCAATAAGAAAATAATGCATAAAAGTACATAGCGAAAACATTAACCATCTGTGACTCTGGAAAGCTCAATTCCGTATTTTATATGACAGCAAACAAAAACAACTTTAGTTTTTTTGGAATGCCTTAAACCTGAAATACTTGAAAAGGAAGACAGACAGAAATCATTCATTCTTATCCTTAGCATGGCTGTGAAAGAGTTAAATTAAGAAACCAAGTACACATTGAGATGCCCAAGTCCAGAATGAGTCCAAATATTTGGCCACATAGAACACTATCATCTTCAAGAGGAGGAGTCATCACAGGCTTGATAAGCAGTTTTTTTTTTTTTTTTTTAAAGAGAGAATTTTTTAATATTTATGTTTTAGCTTTCGGCGGACACAACATCTTTGTATGTGGTGCTGAGGATGGAACCCGGGCCGCACGCATGCCAGGCGAGCGCGCTACCACTTGAGCCACATCCCCAGCCCCGAGAAGCAGGTTTTAATCCATAAATACAATAGGTATTTTGGTATTTTGGCCACTGGGAAACAAAAGCTGTAGTATCAAGAAAGGTCTGATATGTCTCAATTTTGTAAACTCCGTTCAGTGTATTTAAGGTTATCTAAGGTTGACATCAAAATCTTTAAAGATAGGCAAAAAATTCATATTAAAAAAAAAAACCCTCCTGTGGATGTTAGAATAACAGTAGGTAATATGATTCCAGAAGTTAAAAATTATTTCACAACCTAAAACTTCAGCTTAGCAAACAGCTTAGGTTCCACAACTGATTCATCCCTATTAAGATGTAAGCCCTTAAAAGAAGAATATGTCTGTATATGTAGACATGTATTTAGAAAGAATCAGATCATCTTTGAAGCAGCCTTAGTGTTTCCTTTAAATTGGTCTGGAAAGGATTAGCCGGCTTCTTGGTCTAAGGCTAACACGGTGATCATTTGTCTAAGGCTAGAAAGGTACCAACATGAGGTAAACCATCAGGAGAGGAGGAGGAGATGAGGGCTTTTCCTGGGAGTTGGTAGCTAAAATTCAAGGGATTTTTAGAAAATGACACAATGGCAGCCTTTCTTGTCTTTTTCTTTCCGAGTTGGTTCCGGTGAAGGAGGACATTCTTGCTCTTGAAATTTCCTTATAACCCGGACAAGTTCATGAAAGGCTTGATCTACATTCATCCTCATCTTTGCTGATGCCTCCATGTATGTTACTTTAAGTTGCCATGCTAACTGCTGTCCTTCCTCCTGTGTAACCTGTCTTTCATGATCCAGGTCTGCTTTATTACCAATTAAAATCATTGGAAACTCATCACGATCCTTTACTCTGAGAATCTGTCTTTGAAACGTATAGATTTCTTCAAAACTGCGGAGCCCAGCCGGGCCGAGCCGCGCCGAGCCGCGCCGAGCCTCCGCCGCCCGCCCTAGGCCCGGCTTCGGGGACGTGTGCGGACGGGCGGGGGTCCCGAGCGCCGGGAGCTGCCAGGAAGGACTCTGGGCGCCGCAGCAAGCCCCGGGGCTGACTTGGTGCCGCCCGAGGCGCAGAGAAGCCGACTGAGCGCAGGGGTCAGGGGCTGCAGCGGCCGGGGACTGGCTCCTCTGAGCTTCTCCGCAGCGCCTGCGGAACGCAGCCTCCACCGCCGCTACAAATGGCCGTCTATTTACCTATCTGTTTACCTGAGTTTTTTGTTGTTTTTTGAGCATTTTCTTAAACCGCAAGTCATTTTCCATTGGGTCACAGAGCCAAATTTTACGTTTAGGCACTTGGTAATAAGAAGCTATAACAGGGCTCTAAGAGCGGTTGCCTTGGCTAAAAAGCGTGGGCCCTTGTCCCAGAGCGAAACAACAACAACAACAACGGGGGGGGGGGGGGGGGGACAAAAAGCCAAAAAAAAAAAAAAGAATCAAACAAATAATCCAATCAATCCATGGGCCAAGGACCTGAACAGATACTTCTCAGAAGTGGATTAAGACGCTCCTATAAAAGCGGCCACCAGGGGGAGCTCGAAAACCGTCAACAAAATCAGGCGGAAGGGACGCGGAACCTCGGTCGGTGTCAGCGAGATCCGCTTAGCAGGGGTCGTAGAAAGTCACCTGGACACGTCCCGCCAGCTGCCCACCCCACCCCCACCCCCACCCCCACCCCACCCCGCGCCAGGGTCCCCCGCAGCAGCAGGAGGCGCCGGCAGTCTGCCCAGCACCCCTAGAGAATCCGGCGGTGTGGGACTTCAAAACCGAAACCACCACGGTGAAGCCACAATTAGTCAGGCCGACTGATAGGCCACGGTTGGATCCATCCAGACTATGTAGGAATTGACGGAAACATGTAAAAATCAGTTTGAAATCGGTTGCTTGGGAATTTGATCTGCTTGTCTTTGGGCTTTGTGTTTCCTGCTTTTTCAGTACAAAAAAAAAATTGGAAGATGACCAGCCTCTGAGAATCCTTTCTTGTCTAGGGGCTGTCTGTGTCTTTGGGTCAGTGGCAGAGGACCGGCCTAGCACAGAGTTTGAGCCTTAGCACGCCATACAAAAAGGAACAAATCGAAAGAAGGTGTGCTGTCCACCGACAACGTACTACGAAACAGAAAAAAAAAAAAAAAAAAAAAAAAAAAAGAATACTAATCATAATAGGAAAAAGGATTCTTCCTTGTGGAGTTCTATTTTGTCTGTTTGGCCATTTTATCTTTTTATTTCTTTCTTTTTTTTTTTTTTTTTGTTGTTGTATTTTTATTTTTATTGATCTATCAATATCACGGAGCCAAATTTTACATTTAGGCACTTGGTAATAAGAAGCTGTAACAGGGCTCTAAGTGAGGCTGCCTTGGCTAAAAAGCATGGTCTGTTGCCCTAGACTGAAACACCACATGCTCTGGGATAAATCAAGCTGGAGAAAGCTTGCCATCTCTACCTTCATTTTTATCTGTGTGCACATATTACGCACTGTTTCATCTAACAAGTAGCAGTGCAACCAATATCTATCAGCCCTAAATGGACCCAACCCCTGCCCTCCCCAGCCACACAGGAGACCACAGTCTGAGCAAGAGCACTTCATGGTGTTGTCAGTCTGGTGTTGTGGCTCAATGGTACAGCACTTACCAAGTACGTATGAGGCACAGGGTTCAATCCCAGCACCACATTAAAATCATCATCATCACCTAAATAAACAAAATAAACATATGTATATATTTATCTGTTTATTTATTGGAGGAGGCCTGTAACCAGGGATTGAACTCAGTGGCACTCACTGACTGCGGAGCCACATCCCCTAGCCCTACCTCTCTAGTATGTTACTTAGAGACAGGGTCTCACTGAGTTGCTTAGTGTCTCACTTTTGCTGAGGGTGGCTTTAAACTCTCGATCCTCCTGCCTCGGCTGTGTGTGTGTGTGTGTGTGTGTGTGTGTGTGAGAGAGAGAGAGAGAGAGAGAGAGAGAGAGAGAGAGAGAGCGTGTCTGGGATGACAGGCATAGGCCACTGTACCCAGTCACTTATTTATTTTATTTTCAGTATGACTTCAAGGTACACACAAGACAATCACTGCCAGGCGTAGGAGGAACATAGCACATTGATAAACAGTCAGATGTTTGAGGAAGCATTCAACAATCTTAAGGTAGTGTGCAAGTCTTTCAATAACCTCAAAATACCTACATGAGGGTTGGGATTGTAGCTCAGTGGTAGAGTGCTTGCCTTGCATTCGTGAGGCCCTGGGTTCCATCCTCAGCACCACATAAAAATAAATAAATAAAAATAAAGATATTGTGTCCATCTACAGCTGAAAAATAAATAAATACATAAATAAATGGATGAATGAATAAATAAATACCTACATGAAAACCAGAGAGAATTAAAAGAAACGATGGATAAATCTATTATGGCAAAGAGGCGAGAACACTCATCCCTTAGCAGCTGACGACTTAGGCCATAAATAAATAATCAGTAACAAAGGACAGCAGAACTACATCGCGAACAACCCACACCTAATGGGCATGTTCAGAACACTGCAAGGCCACCACCACACAGCAGACATTCTTTTAAAGCGAATACGGAATGTTTACCAAAGTTGACCGTAGAATGGAACATAAACCAAATCTCCACAAAGTCTAAAAGATGAAATCACACCACAACTCTTCTCTGAACAACACAAAAGTAAGCTGGAGGTCGGGCATGTTGGCCACTGCCAGGAGTCATTTCAAGAACCGGATTAAACCCAAAGAAAGTATAAACCTGTAGATTCACAAATCTCAGGGAGAAATAGCAGCATCCATCTTTCACAAACTCTTGAGAGGGGCAGGTCAGGGGTCAAGGTGAGATTGAAATACCCCCAACAAAGTGTCAACTTTATCAAATCAGTAGCCTAGAGAGAGCAGGTACTTGTACTATTCCTTCTCGGTGCCATTGTGGTTTTTCTTTGGGGGGGGGGGGGGAGGGGGAGGGGTGGTTCCAGCCTCTTTGGGTTCCTACCACTTTGTCTGCAAGGGAAAATTTGTTTTCTGTCAGGATGGGGTGCCAGTTATCAGGACGGGCGGGGAAGTAAGATTCTTACACTAAACCGGGCTTGCTTGGGGGCAGGTCTCAGTTCTAATTTACATAACAAAAGGCAGTGCAAAGTCTCTCCCACTGCCCCTGAAGGAAGAAAAATGTGGCCTCTCCAGGCTGTTCACAATTCCCAACCTGTTTCAAATTCCAGTATGGTTTCGCGTATCTGTTTTAAGGGTCAGTTTGTCTCTCTAACTCTGCATTTATGCTGACCGATTGGTTTAAAACTAAACTAAGAGGTTAATTTGAATATCATTTGTTTCACAGCATTGGTTCAATGTGTCCACCAGCATTTAATTTCTCTCTCCTGATGTTCCTTAGTAATCTGATTGCTTTGGCCTCCTTCTCCTGGATCATGTGTAACTTGCCCCCCTTTGGTATAAAAAGAAACCTAGGAGGAGATTGATCCTAAAGAAAAGGGGTGCTCCACTAAGTGAGAAACTGAAAATCAAGCGAGAGAGAGAGAGAGTGTGTGTAAGTTATAGAGAGAGAAGGGGAGAGTCTCTTGTACTTCAGGGTTTTTGTTTGTCTGTCTGTCTGTTTGTTTCTTTGTTTGTTTGTTCTCTAATAATTACAGTGTTTCAATTGGAAGCTCTGCCCTGGGTAATTCTTTCCAATTCTTAGAAAGTAGTAACTGTGGTTATGTTCATTTCTGTTAATGATCCATTCTTCCTGCCTCTTAAATTCATTGATCACCCAGAACTTTTTTGTTTGGGGCAGGAGGGGGCCAGGTGCTTGAGAGAATTTTTTTTTTTTTTTCCCTGTGTCATTTGAACGGAGATTTGGACCTCTGACTAAGAGTAGAGTTTTCCTAGAGAAAAGAGAAGAGCTCTAAGGGAAAAGCAGGGGGATTAGATTTAAAAAAAAAAAAAAAAAAAAAAAAGCCTTTTGAAACCAAACTATTGTTAGGTAAAACTGCTTACTCTTTGCCGTGAATGAGAAGAATCTTAAAATATGTGATATGTTTGGGTCAGTCCAATGTGTCTTTGCGATGATTCATCATCTGAAGTGGCACCCCCTTTCTCCACTGAAAAGTCTTAACTGGGCCTCTTCAGAAATCTTCACCCAGACTGGTTTTAGGTCTGTCAGGCAGCCGAAGAGTCTCTGCCAAAGAACTCAAGGTGGATAAACTTCCTATTTTCGTGTCGCCCTGTTTACTTGGCCACTGGCCGAGAAGATACCAGCACTCCCCCTTACTAGTTTTTCACAAACATATCCAGAATAGTACTTTGAAGAAATGTGCAAACAAGGCCTCTGGCCTTGAGCTGGACTTCACAGAGATGTCTACAGGTTTAAGATACGAGAAGAAGTTACCAACTGGACTCCATGGTAACAGCTGGCAGGGGGAGACTAGACAGGGGAGAAGAAGCTCTCCCCTTCTCAGGTGTTGTCCTCGAGGGGTTAACATGCCCAGAACAGTGAGAGAAAAAGCTGCTTTTATGTGAACTTCTGCTGACCATGAGTTTCTGAGCCCCTCCCCTTACATGCTCGGTAGAAAACTCTGAAACTACCTGAACTCAGGGGATTAATTCATTACAGCAAAAGCCAGCCGTGTCCTCTGAACTTGGCTGCAGCCAAATAAAACCGTTTTCCTGCTCTGTTCGGTCGGTGCCTTGCCTCATTTGTCCCTACAACACATCCATGTAAGGAAGACTTTATCAAACCAGTAGCCTAGGTAAAGCAGGTTCCAGGTTACTGTCACGAGCAGTTTCTCAGCCTTGTCTGGTTACCAGGAGTTCCCTTCCGGATATCTGCACTGGACCCCGGACCGCGACGTACGCGAACACCAAGCACGAACTCGATTGCCTTTTGAAATGCTGGTTTATTCGCACACCACACAAAGCAATACACGAGGTGGCTGGCACACAACTGCACGATCTTACTCTCAGGCGACGAGAGTTAGTTGTGAGCAATTACATGGAGTTTCCCCCGCGCTTATATACTTTACAAGTTGTTCATACCTAACTTATCTAACATAAGCATACTGCCTGACTACTTTATCATCCTATGACCACAACTTAGAAGGTTACATCATCCACACTCAAAAAGGTTATATCATCCACTTATCTAATATAGACACACTCTCTGGTCATCTTGTGACCAGCACTAAAAAGTCACTGAGTTACTGCAAAGTCCAAACAAGTCCAAACAAGTCCAAACAAGTTTCTCTGCTGATCCATGTTGTTTATTCATCCTTGATGTTTACTCCTGTCAGTTGCTTTTTGCCACCACCACCACCACCAACAACAACAACAACCCCTCCCCCCTTTCGCCCCCCCCCCCCCTTCTTTGCAACTGAGAGATAAGATCCAGCTAACATGGGTCACTCTATATGCAATGAATACCAATAATTTCTTCTGATTTTTTTTAACTACATACAAACAAACAAACCAAAAACCATGAAAAGTATAAACTATGTTACTGAGAATCAAGAAGAGTAATTCACTCATGTAAATTCAGAAATTCGTAAGGGTGGCTGTGGTTTCTGTCTGTTGCTGTTGTTGTCCTTTTTAAAAAAATTTTTCTCCCAACTGTCAAATCAAGGAACTGGGGGGGGGGGGGGAGGTGGGGGGGGGTCAGAAAGAAAATGTAACAGGGGTCCACTTTATATGCTTTGAGTATAAGTCTCACTGCTCAGCCACTGAGGCTCATGTTAAAACCCATATCCTTTTTCCTTTCTCTTTTTCCTTCCCTCCCCCTCCCTAATCATAGGTGAAGGCTATATTGACTTTCAGGGTCGGTTATCTGCCCATTGGCTAACAAATATTTAGAATTTCCATCCAGAAAATCACTTTTCTGTTTGATAACCTTGTTAGGCCTCGAACAACAGAGTGTCAGCAGAGTCGTCAGAGTTTTGTTGCTGTAAAGGTTCAGTTCTTATGTTTTCTTATTATAATAAATTCCCCCTCTTCCTTCTGAGATGCTTTGCCTCTGAGCAACACCCCCCCCCAACACCTACCCCCCCCTCTCTCTCTCTCTCTCTCTCTCTCTCTCTCTCTCTCTCTCTCTCATTACCGCAGGGCTCCATAAGTTGCTGAGGCTGTGTTAGTCTTGTGATTCTCCTGAATCACCCCACATGTCTGTCACTGGAGATGTGTGCACATCTGGGGACTAGAGTAGTATGCTGTGTGTGAGAGATTATTTTATTCTTCAAAAGTCGGTACACTTAAAGACATATAGGTTTCCTACATGAGAGGTCACCAATTAGTGCCCTTTTTATTAGAACGTGTATTGTATCGAAGCTCTAAACTTATCCCATAGTCAGTGACACATGTGGAAGTTCTAACATATGCATTCGCATTCGGTGTAACATTCAGATTTAAAAAAAAGAAAAAAAAGATCTGTGCTTGGGGCTGGGGATGCGGCTCAAGTGGTAGCCCGCTCACCTGGCATGCGTGCGGCCCGGGTTTGATCCTCAGCACCACATACTAACAAAGATGTTGTGTCCACCGAAAACTAACTAACTAACTAACTAACTAAATAAATAAATAAATAAATATTTAAAAATTCTCTCTCTCTGTCTCTCGCTCTCACACCCTCTCTAAAAAAATTTTTAAAAATAAATAAATAAATAAAAAGATCTCTGCCATTAATGACCAGTTTTCACATCTGTTAGTTTTAATTGAGTAAGTAAGGGTTTGGTGATCGTTTGTTGAAAGAATACTCCTGTACCAGGTGAGTGGCAGTGTTTTCTGAACGCATAAGAGTATTTGTCCACTTGAGTCCAAGCTGTTCACCTAGGTCCAACTGTTGGTGAGCAAAAACCACATCGTGGCAGTTATCTGGCCAGAGTCATAGATTCTGAACGTGGCTTCCAAAGTCAAAGGTCAATGAATGTACGTAGGACTTCTAGGCAATGTGATGTGAAGATCTCTGGGCTTGTTGTACAATAAATATGTCTGTGTTCCTTCAGCATTGAAGGAAATGTATTCATTCTAGAATGCAAAGCTTGGGCTAGGGTTTTAGATCGGTAGTAGACCACTTGCCTGGGACGTGTGGGGCGCCGGATTCGATCCTGAGCACCACAGAACCCAAAACAAAGGGGCACACAAGCAAATAGGGTAAAGATAGTGTGTCCATCCATCTACAACTCAAGAAATTAAAGGGGAAAAAAATTAAAATGCAAGTTTTAGCCAGGCATGGGTTGGGGGTTCATGTCTGTCCTCCCCCCCCCCCCCCCAGAGGATCAGGAGGAGCTTGAGAGAAGGATTGTAAGCTCATAGCGAGAGAAAGTAACCTCGCGAGACCCCTGTCTCCAAAAGAAAAGTTGTGATAGTAAAAGCAAATGGGACTCCGTTTTGTTTTATGTCTCCATTCTGTAAAACAACCAGGCCAAGTAGAAGGGTGATGACTGGGGCAAGATGTTCTTTTCCTTGTGCTATAGAAACCTTTAAGAACACGGAACTACGTGATGGGACATTGTTTCTGTAACTAGCCCATAACGGGGGGGGGGGGGGGGGGGGGTCTAAGCTTCTGTCACTGGAGTGGCTAGGCTGATTGTGATTGGCTGAGCGTCCCTCCGCCTGACTTCACTCTCCCGCTTCTGTAACATGGCTTGCTTGCATTAGCTAGACGCCCCCTCCCCCCAAAACGTCCCTTTTGCAGGTTTCAGGCTTATAAGGGGCACCCTTGCAATTGTTTGGGGCTGGCCAGGGGAACAGCTTTATGTTCTTCTGCTCAGTCGCCACTACTTGTGCTTTAATAAAGGCTTGATTCCTTTCTACGTGAGTGGTCTGGAAGTCAGTTTTTGAAACCCTGGGACCAAGCTTTAACTAGAACAAGCAAGCAAGCCAGAAAACAAATGAATAGATAGATAGATAAATTGAATATGGGGATGTGGCTCAGTCAGTGGTCAAGTGAGCGCTTCTGGGTTCAACTCATAAATCAATGGATTTACCAAAAATGTATAAAAATATCTGTATAAAAAGGGGATGTTGGTTTAGCTCAGTGGTAAACTGTGTCTGTGTTCAGTCCCCAGTTCCAGGCTCCAGTCAGAAACCAGCCCCTGTGTGAGGGGCTGGTTTTTAGTTCCATCCCCACCAAGGAAACCCTGACATGAGTATGGGGAGCCTTATTTGTCTATTGGATGCCAAGGGTAGAGTGATTTCCATCTTGATCTGCCCCCCCCCCCCCGCTTTTTTTTTTTTTTTCTGTGTGAGCAAGGTCTCTTCTAGTGTCTTGATTTTATTTATTTATTTATTTATTTATTTGGCCTAGTTGGAAACAATGCCTTTATGTTATTAGTTTCTTTTTATCTGGAGCCGAGGATGGAACCCAGGGCCTCGAATATGCTAGGCGAGCACTCCAACGCTGAGATATAAAGGACCCCAGCCCATCCCAGCCCAGCACGGCAGTGTTCAATATTTTTTTTTTTTTTTTCCTTTCCCGTGGGCACTTTGAGATGAGATTTCCTTGCCTGTTTTGGTTGTTTGAGTCTCTCTTTGTTCACTACTTTTGTTTCTTTTGTGATGCTAGGCTGGGGAAGAGACCCAGGGCCTTGGGCATTGATCCACAAACGGTCTTGATTGCTGGGCAACACCCTCACCTTTTTTCCTTTGTCTCTTCCCTTCCCCAGAAAGTAAACCCAGGAAGGGCCTCCCTCTCCTTCTCCCAGGCCCAAATTCATCCTGTTTGGGTTTTGTGCACAGACCGGTACACACTAGACACACACACACACACACACACACACACACACAGGAAACATCACCGTTTTGTTTTTGTTTGTTTCTCTCTTAACCTCATCCAGGCCCTCCCTCATAACTCTCAGGGGTGGGGGAAGGTGTTTACTATGGACCTCTAGTGGTGACAGCCTTGGGAGGGACTACTGCTGGGGAATTGGAGTGAGTGGGATGGGGGAAGTGTGGATTATAGTTCAAATTCCAAGGGTCGGGCAGAGGCACAGAAGCTATCTCCTAGGTGGGGCATGTTAAAGGCTAAGGAAAGTGATCAGATACCAGGGGTGAAAGCGATATGTCCTCCCCGCCCCCCAGTGCTTCCGGGGGACTTTACTGTATGGGGGAGGGGGGGCGGGGGAACAACCGCACTGAGGCCCGTGCCCATCTGTCTTTCCAGGGACTCAGTAGGCTGAGGGAAGAGAGGAAGATATGACGCGGCGGCTTGCAGCTTAGTGATCTCTATATGGATATAGATATACATATCTAAGTCTGTCTGTCTGTCTCTCTATCTATCTATCTATGTCTACACATGTAGATAGATTCTATCTAAACTGGAAATGGAACTCAGGCAGGCCTTCCAAAATGACGGTAGCTTTGCGCCACCTAGCGTTCAGTGACTGCAACTAACGAGGCTGCCCTTTTCAGACCACAGACCACTCACTGTGGACTCCCAAGTTCCACAGGGTGGAAACCCGTCGCTATGCACATTCTCGTGTATATGCTTGTGTTTCTGACCCGGTGGCAAGATGAGATCCGACTGAAGAAGCCAAGCAAGCCTAAAACGTGTGTCCCACCTTCACCACTCCTAAGTGTGGAGGATTAGCTGACTGAGAAAGCCTTAGGGGAGGGAGCAGCTTCGGTCCCATAGGGGACAGTTGGGGAAGGCAAGGACCCTGAGTAGCTGCACAGTTGCTCTGGGATCCAATTTTACCTGTAGAACTACTCGGCGCTACATAAACCTCAGCCAGCCAGCCAGCCTGTGCTGCATTTTGTCCTGTCTTTATTGGTATTAGGTACTTTCCAGAAGAAATGGGGGGGGGGGGGGGGATTTCCCATCTCGTGTCAAGAGTCTCCCGGGACCGAATCCTCCTTGTCCATGCTTTCCTTGAAGATCCTTTAGAGATTCTTCACTTCGAGATGGACGGATGTGTGTGCTGCTGCAGGTTTGACAGCCATCCGGGAGGAAAAACAACCACAAAAAAAAAAAAAAAAAAAAAGTGTCCCAAATCATCTTTGTCATCATTCCACCATCCTTGGAAGAACGAAGTCGATCCAAAAGTCCTGGAAGAGAACAGTAAGAGTAGTGAAAGATCAGAATGGTAGGACCGTGTCCAGCAACCACCACCTCAGCTACTCACCAGAGAAGGTGAGGTCCTGGGAGTACTCAGGCAACCTCCAGAGACCTTGAGCTTTAACCAGCAAATAGAGAAAGGAGAGAGGGAAGGGGAAGGGGAAGGGGAAGGACACCCCCCCCCCACCCCATGTGATAACACCACCACAGGGTTTATCACAGACTGAGATAGGATGTTGTCTCCTTTGATGTTAGCCAACATGAGCAATCAAGGGACACTCCCTCTCAAAAAAAAAAAAAAAAAAATTGAGGTGTAACTCTGTGGTGGTGGTTAGGTACTTCTGGATTCAATCCAGTGGAAATCATATCACCTTTCTTCCCTGTTTTAGGCAGACTTATCTGTCCTTGAGTCCACGCCCAGCGTAGTCTTGAAGTCACATAGACTTTGGAGACCAGAGGATGTCAGAAATGACTCTTATCCAAAGTAAGAAGCCGAATTACAACTGCGGCCAGGAAGAAGTGCAAGGTGGCCTTTGAATCTCCTCTACAAAACCTCCTGTTGTTGCTGACGTGCAGAAGAGTCCCTGTGTTTTTGCTTTGCCAGTGCTGCCATAAGCCTTTTTTCCTGTGTCTCAAGACCTTGCCATCCTTATTGGATTGGGCCAAGCTTTCAGCAACAGGAAGAGGAGAGAGAGAGAGAGAGAGAGAGAGAGAGAGAGAGAGAGAGAGAGAGAGAAAGGCCGGGGGAGGGGGAGCAAATATTAAAAAAAAAAATCAAGAACAAAAATAAAGAAAAGTAAACGAAAGGAAGCACCACCAGCACCAGCACCAGCAGGAAAGAAACAGTGAAGCAAAAGTGAAAGAAAGGAAGGAGGGAAGGAGAGAGGGAGCGAGCGAGAGTTGAGTTGGTGGGCAAGGAAGGACAGAAATGCACAAACACTCAAGAGCACCCCCCCCCTGGCTGTGACATTCCTCTCCAGG
>NC_092504.1:375000-377500 GCF_047511675.1 Marmota flaviventris
TTACGGTACTTGTTGACTATCGGTCTCGTGCCGGTATTTAGCCTTAGATGGAGTTTACCACCCGCTTTGGGCTGCATTCCCAAGCAACCCGACTCCGGGAAGACCCGGGCCCGGCGCGCCGGGGGCCGCTACCGGCCTCACACCGTCCACGGGCTGGGCCTCGATCAGAAGGACTTGGGCCCCCCACGAGCGGCGCCGGGGAGTGGGTCTTCCGTACGCCACATTTCCCGCGCCCCACCGAGGGGCGGGGATTCGGCGCTGGGCTCTTCCCTGTTCACTCGCCGTTACTGAGGGAATCCTGGTTAGTTTCTTTTCCTCCGCTGACTAATATGCTTAAATTCAGCGGGTCGCCACGTCTGATCTGAGGTCGCGGATCAGAGAGGGCGGAGGAGGTGCGTGGAGCCGGGGTTCGGGCTCGGCTCCTCCTCCCCCGAGAGAAACGACACTCGGGCCCGCCCGAGCCCACAGAGACGAACGGCAGGGACAGAGGGAGGACCGACGGAGGGCCGGCCCACGACGCCCGCCCACCCGCTTCCCACCCGCGCCGAGGCGGTGGTGGGGGGGAAGGAGAAGGGGACGGGCGCACGAAGAGCACGGGCCGCCGGCCTCCGGGAGGAGGCGCCCCACCGGGAGCGGAAGAGGAGAAAAGAAACGAGGGCGAGGGCGGCCGGCGCGGCCCGGCGCGGCGGAGGGGCGGACGGCGACGCGGGAGCCGGCGACGGACGGGAGGCCCACACGGCGGGGAAGCGGGGCGCGGCGGGACCCGGCGGTCGCCCCCGACCCAACCCCCGCCGAAAGAGGGCCAAGCGCACACCGACACACACGCGACGCCGCCCGCGCGGGCCTCCACCCGCACGCGCGCCGAGACCGGGAGACAGCCTCGCGAGCTCGCTCCGACCTCCTTCCCCCGCCGCCGCTGGCCCGCTCCGTGCGAAGGAGCCGGCGCGGGAGGGACACGGCGGGGGGAAGCGGCGCGGCGCGTCCACAACCCGGGAGGGAAAACGCGCGACGGCGGACGACACCGCGGCGTCCCGCGGCTCGCCGCCGGGGCACGCATTCCCCGGGGCGCGGCCACACGCGCGCCTTCCCCCGCGGCGCGAGCCCCACCCCGGCGGGGCGGGCGCGGGCACGCGGCCAGCGACCGGGGAACGTCCGAGCCAGCCCGGGCCGCGCGGCGGCGGCGGGAGGCCTCCGCGGAGGGCGGGGGCGCGACGCGGGGAAAAGCAGCGGGGGCGACCGGCCCGGCGCCACGGGCGGGCCGCCGTCGGGGGCGGACGGCGACCCGGACGCGGACCGGCGCGCACCAGCGCTGCTCTCCCTCACGACACACCCGACACCCTCGCCGCGGGCGGCACCGACCGCGCGCCGACGGCGACCCGTCAACCGGGCAGAACGAGGACCGACCGGAAGCAACCGCGCACCCTTCTCCTCCTCTCTGGCCTCCACTCGCAGGTGGCGGCGGGCGGGCCGGCGGGCGGCAACGGCGGCCACAGACCATACGACACACCCCCCAACCACCGAGGGGCGGGGGGGGAAGCGGCACACCGCCAACCGACCGCCAGGGTCTGCACTTAGGGGGACGTAGGTCCCGAGGCGGGCCCTGCGAGAAAACCCCCAGCCGCGCCATCCCGCGGGGGGGGCAAGGCTGAAGAGCCAAACCCCCGGGGGGGCGATTGATCGTCAAGCGACGCTCAGACAGGCGTAGCCCCGGGAGGAACCCGGGGCCGCAAGTGCGTTCGAAGTGTCGATGATCAATGTGTCCTGCAATTCACATTAATTCTCGCAGCTAGCTGCGTTCTTCATCGACGCACGAGCCGAGTGATCCACCGCTAAGAGTCGTATGAGGTTTCGGAAGGAGGGCCACGAGGGCCCTCTCCCGCCGGTCCTGGCGCGGCACGGGCTCTCCCCCCACCACCCCACAGTCCCCCCCAACCCCGCCGCCAAGGCGCACGGAGCGCGAAGACAGGGAGAGAGGGAGAGAGAGCTTGCCTCCCGGCCGGCCAAGCACACGAGGGTACCAGAACAGAAACCCAGTGGTGGTCGAGAGGTTTTTCCACGACGGGGCTCGCCCGGCGCCGCAGGACCGCACCGGGGCACGGCCGGGCGCACGGAACGGGCCCCACAGGCGCCCGGGGGTTCCCACCACCCCCCCCGCCGGCGCGGAGCGGCACACACGCCCGCCGCGAAGGGACCGCCGGGCACCCCCTCCCGGCGGCCGCCAGCGGCGGGACGCGGCACGCACCCCGACCGGGGGTGGGCGGCGGAGTCTGGGGGAGCAGAGGTCGGGCCGGGCCCTCCCACGGCTCCCCACGGGCCCGTCTCCCCCGACACACCAAGGGGGACGGGCGACGCCCCTGAGGGTCTTTAAACCTCCGCGCCGGGACGCGCTAGGTACCTGGAGAGGGGGGGGACGGGACGAGCGCACTCTGCCGCGGGGAGGCGGAGCCCCCACCGCCCAACGCCGGGAACCGACGCCGACCCCGGCCCCGGCCGGACGCGA
>NC_092504.1:382500-397500 GCF_047511675.1 Marmota flaviventris
CGCCTAACACTCCCCACGCCACTCGGCACTGGGGACGACAACGCAACCCGCTCCCCCCGGAGAGGGAACGCGCAACGCTGCCGAGCTTACCGCCTCGATCCCCCGAGCGAAGCAACAACGCTCTTCCTTTCGGGCACTCGCCTCAGAAACCCCCGCAGACGGGGCGAGACCGACAGCGAGGCGGCGGCCGGCCGCGGCAGCGGCACTGGGATCGGGAACAGCACACACCGGCTCAGCCTCAGGCACCTCAGGAAACGACCCGGAGCGCCCCAGGAGCACCGAAGCAGAGGCGCACCGTCGCGCCAAAGCAGCACGGCGGCAGCCCTCCCCGTCGCGGGGAGGGCCACACACGGCCCTTGGCCGCCCAGAGCGGGCGGCGAGCGAGAAGCACCCGCTACGTCAAAGGACCCCGGGAGCGAGGTCGAGGCCGGATTCCGCACCCCCGCCCTTCCCCGCACCGCGAACGGGCGGGGAGGCAAGGCGAGGGACCCGCAGGCAGGACGAGAAGAGCTGGCCCATTCACCATGAATGTCCGTCCCTCGCCTGGCGCGGCTTTGGTCCAGCCCAGGAGAGCGCAGAGTCACCACATCGATCAGCAGAGTGGGCGGGAGAGACCCAGGGAGCAGGGGGAGACCCGGCGAGGACCGCTTCTAAGAGGAGCCTGCTACGGCCTCACCGGCCCCACACCCCAGGGAGAGCGGCCGACGACACGGAACGGGGAACGCCTGACACGCGCGACTCAGAGCCATGGAAACGAGCGTCGTCACACCGCCCCCGGTGCCCGCAGCGAGGAGCGCACGGGCGGTAAAGGACCACCCGCCACCTCCCCCGCCGCCCCCCGGCGCCAGAAGACCGGCCGGCCGGAGGTGGCACCACCACCGCGAGGGCACTCCAGGTGCGCCAAAGAGCCGTCGCACGCAGGCCCAGGCAAGCAGCTCCAGAGGGAACGGGTCCGGGCCACCCCATCAGCCCAGAGCCCGGCACGCACCCGGAGGCCCAAGCTCCCTCCCTCTGGCGGCACGCGCCAGAGGACAACGTGTCAGCACCTACCCGATGGCAGAAAACGGCCAACTCGGGCCAAAACAATCGCGACCGGGGCAACGGGGAACAGTTCACTCAGCACCGCCGCCTTCCCTGAACAGAGTCGCGGTCAGCACACCGCGAGATCGAGCCCATCACCGAGCTCCAGAGCCCCTAGGGACAACTGGTCGACCCTCGTGGACGAAGGCGAAAACAAGAGACGGGGACCACCATCTCCAACGAGCAGGACCGGGGGGCGGCCGGGGAACACGCTAAGGCGACCCACCACCGAAGGACGCCGGGCATAGCCATCAGGACAAGCCCCGGGCAGCGGGCCCCCAAAGAGGGAATGCGGCAAGGCCGGCCAAGCACACCCCTCTGGCCCGCCCGGCGCAGCCCCGCGGCCCCGCGGCCAAAACCCGTGAGAGAGAGGGAGAGGGAGAGGCAGCGGGAGAAAAATAACACAGGAGTCCCGGCGACCGACCCAGACGGGGCCAAGCGAAGCCCGTGGCGGCGAAGGAACCGCTCAGACTGCCACCCGAGGCGCCCGCGGCCCGGACCGAGCAGGGAGAGAAGACAACCGACACACACACAAAGCCTGCCGGTCCAGTATACCGCCAACGGGCCACAACGGCCCAGCCCAGCGCGACCGAGACAGTTCCGCTGGCGCCGCCCAACTCCTGGATCTCTGTCTCGGCCACCGCCACCGAATATCACGCCTTGGCGACTTCCGAGGATCAGACGCTCCCATAAAAGCGGCCACCAGGTGGAGCTCGACAACCGTCAACCAAATCAGGCGGAAGGGACGCGGAACCTCGGGCGGCGTCAGCGGGATCCGCTCCGCAGGGGTCGTAGAGAGTCACCCGGACACATCCCACCGGCCGGGTCGCCCCGCCAGGGCCCCCCACAGCGGCGGGCGCGAGACGCAGGCAGATCGGCCCAGCACCCCTAGAGAATCCGGCCGGGGACACGGGCGGTGTGGGACTTCAAAACCGAAACCACCACGGTGAAGCCACTATCAGACGGGCAGATTGCTAGGCCACGGTCGGATCCATCCACAGAATGGAGGAATTGACAGAAACGTGTAAAAACCCGTTGAAATCGGTTGCTTGGGAATTTGATCTGCTGGTCTTTGGGCTTGGTGTTTCCGCCTGTTTCTGTACCCAAAAAAAAAAAAAAAAAAAACCGGAAGATGAACAGCCTCTGAGAATCCTTCCTCCTCTGTCTGTGTCTGTGGTTCAGTGCCAGAGGGCCGGCCTAGCACATAGGAGGCACTGGGTTTGAGCCTTAGCGCGGCATACAAAAAGGAACACAGTCAAGAGAAGGCGTGCTGTCCACCTACAACTACTCTAAAAAAGAAAAAAGAAAAAAAAAAAAAGAATACTGACCATAATAGGAAAAAGGATTCTTCCTTGTGGAGTTCTATTTTGTCTGGCCACATTTTATATACATATATAAACATTTTTTTTTTATTTTTTTAAGAGAGAGTGAGAGAGAATTTTAATATTTACTTTTTAGTTTTCGGTGGACACAACATCTTCGTTTGTATGGGGCGCTGAGGACCGAACCCGGGCCGCACGCAACCAGGCGAGTGCGCTGCCACTTGAGCCACATCCCCAGCCCCTTTTTTAACTTTTACTTATTTTTCTTTTTTAAAGACAAAAGAAGGAGAGAGAGGGAGGGAGAGAGAGAGAGGGAGGGAGAGAGAGAGAGGGAGGGAGAGAGAGAGAGAGAGAGAGAGAGAGAGAGAATTTTTTAATGTTTGTTTTTCAGTATTCAGTGGGCACAACATCTTTATTTTATTTTATGTGGTGCTGAGTATCGAACCCAGCGCCCCGCGCATGCCAGGGGAGCGCGTTACCACTTGAGCCTCATCCCCAGCCCATTAATTCTTATCTGTATTTGTGTTTTTATTTACCAATTTTTTTTTTTTTTCATCTTGTGAAAACAGATCAACTTTAATTTCAGCACCTGAAGCTATCCAAGGGTATGCTCTATAAAGGTCATGGGACTGTTGTACACATTCAATAAAGTGACAACTCTGCCATACCACTTAGTATCTCACAATCAGGAACATACTTTTGAATTGCTTAAACAGAATCCACAGAATTAAAACAAAATCAGAAGCCATCCACAGTTATACTAATTGTCAATTACAAGTTTTACAATTAATACTTGATATAACAGTCAATATATAGCAGGGGATATTGAAATGATTTCAGAGTCTCATCCAGTTGTATTCGATTGGGAAGGTTTCTTGAATGGGGATAAAACTGGCCAAAGATAGATACAACCAGGATCAGACCAGCAAGTAAAAGTTCTACCACAGTTTCTGTGGTTTCCACTTTTTTTTTCTTTGTCAGTTAAAAGTGAACAGTGAGAATTAAATACTTATCTTTACATATACACAAGGCATGCTGTGAAGCATATCTGCTTACAAACATATAAAAATACTTGTTAAATAGTTCAATAAGAAAATAATGCATAAAAGTACATAGCGAAAACATTAACCATCTGTGACTCTGGAAAGCTCAATTCCGTATTTTATATGACAGCAAACAAAAACAACTTTAGTTTTTTTGGAATGCCTTAAACCTGAAATACTTGAAAAGGAAGACAGACAGAAATCATTCATTCTTATCCTTAGCATGGCTGTGAAAGAGTTAAATTAAGAAACCAAGTACACATTGAGATGCCCAAGTCCAGAATGAGTCCAAATATTTGGCCACATAGAACACTATCATCTTCAAGAGGAGGAGTCATCACAGGCTTGATAAGCAGTTTTTTTTTTTTTTTTTTAAAGAGAGAATTTTTTAATATTTATGTTTTAGCTTTCGGCGGACACAACATCTTTGTATGTGGTGCTGAGGATGGAACCCGGGCCGCACGCATGCCAGGCGAGCGCGCTACCACTTGAGCCACATCCCCAGCCCCGAGAAGCAGGTTTTAATCCATAAATACAATAGGTATTTTGGTATTTTGGCCACTGGGAAACAAAAGCTGTAGTATCAAGAAAGGTCTGATATGTCTCAATTTTGTAAACTCCGTTCAGTGTATTTAAGGTTATCTAAGGTTGACATCAAAATCTTTAAAGATAGGCAAAAAATTCATATTAAAAAAAAAAACCCTCCTGTGGATGTTAGAATAACAGTAGGTAATATGATTCCAGAAGTTAAAAATTATTTCACAACCTAAAACTTCAGCTTAGCAAACAGCTTAGGTTCCACAACTGATTCATCCCTATTAAGATGTAAGCCCTTAAAAGAAGAATATGTCTGTATATGTAGACATGTATTTAGAAAGAATCAGATCATCTTTGAAGCAGCCTTAGTGTTTCCTTTAAATTGGTCTGGAAAGGATTAGCCGGCTTCTTGGTCTAAGGCTAACACGGTGATCATTTGTCTAAGGCTAGAAAGGTACCAACATGAGGTAAACCATCAGGAGAGGAGGAGGAGATGAGGGCTTTTCCTGGGAGTTGGTAGCTAAAATTCAAGGGATTTTTAGAAAATGACACAATGGCAGCCTTTCTTGTCTTTTTCTTTCCGAGTTGGTTCCGGTGAAGGAGGACATTCTTGCTCTTGAAATTTCCTTATAACCCGGACAAGTTCATGAAAGGCTTGATCTACATTCATCCTCATCTTTGCTGATGCCTCCATGTATGTTACTTTAAGTTGCCATGCTAACTGCTGTCCTTCCTCCTGTGTAACCTGTCTTTCATGATCCAGGTCTGCTTTATTACCAATTAAAATCATTGGAAACTCATCACGATCCTTTACTCTGAGAATCTGTCTTTGAAACGTATAGATTTCTTCAAAACTGCGGAGCCCAGCCGGGCCGAGCCGCGCCGAGCCGCGCCGAGCCTCCGCCGCCCGCCCTAGGCCCGGCTTCGGGGACGTGTGCGGACGGGCGGGGGTCCCGAGCGCCGGGAGCTGCCAGGAAGGACTCTGGGCGCCGCAGCAAGCCCCGGGGCTGACTTGGTGCCGCCCGAGGCGCAGAGAAGCCGACTGAGCGCAGGGGTCAGGGGCTGCAGCGGCCGGGGACTGGCTCCTCTGAGCTTCTCCGCAGCGCCTGCGGAACGCAGCCTCCACCGCCGCTACAAATGGCCGTCTATTTACCTATCTGTTTACCTGAGTTTTTTGTTGTTTTTTGAGCATTTTCTTAAACCGCAAGTCATTTTCCATTGGGTCACAGAGCCAAATTTTACGTTTAGGCACTTGGTAATAAGAAGCTATAACAGGGCTCTAAGAGCGGTTGCCTTGGCTAAAAAGCGTGGGCCCTTGTCCCAGAGCGAAACAACAACAACAACAACGGGGGGGGGGGGGGGGGGACAAAAAGCCAAAAAAAAAAAAAAGAATCAAACAAATAATCCAATCAATCCATGGGCCAAGGACCTGAACAGATACTTCTCAGAAGTGGATTAAGACGCTCCTATAAAAGCGGCCACCAGGGGGAGCTCGAAAACCGTCAACAAAATCAGGCGGAAGGGACGCGGAACCTCGGTCGGTGTCAGCGAGATCCGCTTAGCAGGGGTCGTAGAAAGTCACCTGGACACGTCCCGCCAGCTGCCCACCCCACCCCCACCCCCACCCCCACCCCACCCCGCGCCAGGGTCCCCCGCAGCAGCAGGAGGCGCCGGCAGTCTGCCCAGCACCCCTAGAGAATCCGGCGGTGTGGGACTTCAAAACCGAAACCACCACGGTGAAGCCACAATTAGTCAGGCCGACTGATAGGCCACGGTTGGATCCATCCAGACTATGTAGGAATTGACGGAAACATGTAAAAATCAGTTTGAAATCGGTTGCTTGGGAATTTGATCTGCTTGTCTTTGGGCTTTGTGTTTCCTGCTTTTTCAGTACAAAAAAAAAATTGGAAGATGACCAGCCTCTGAGAATCCTTTCTTGTCTAGGGGCTGTCTGTGTCTTTGGGTCAGTGGCAGAGGACCGGCCTAGCACAGAGTTTGAGCCTTAGCACGCCATACAAAAAGGAACAAATCGAAAGAAGGTGTGCTGTCCACCGACAACGTACTACGAAACAGAAAAAAAAAAAAAAAAAAAAAAAAAAAAGAATACTAATCATAATAGGAAAAAGGATTCTTCCTTGTGGAGTTCTATTTTGTCTGTTTGGCCATTTTATCTTTTTATTTCTTTCTTTTTTTTTTTTTTTTTGTTGTTGTATTTTTATTTTTATTGATCTATCAATATCACGGAGCCAAATTTTACATTTAGGCACTTGGTAATAAGAAGCTGTAACAGGGCTCTAAGTGAGGCTGCCTTGGCTAAAAAGCATGGTCTGTTGCCCTAGACTGAAACACCACATGCTCTGGGATAAATCAAGCTGGAGAAAGCTTGCCATCTCTACCTTCATTTTTATCTGTGTGCACATATTACGCACTGTTTCATCTAACAAGTAGCAGTGCAACCAATATCTATCAGCCCTAAATGGACCCAACCCCTGCCCTCCCCAGCCACACAGGAGACCACAGTCTGAGCAAGAGCACTTCATGGTGTTGTCAGTCTGGTGTTGTGGCTCAATGGTACAGCACTTACCAAGTACGTATGAGGCACAGGGTTCAATCCCAGCACCACATTAAAATCATCATCATCACCTAAATAAACAAAATAAACATATGTATATATTTATCTGTTTATTTATTGGAGGAGGCCTGTAACCAGGGATTGAACTCAGTGGCACTCACTGACTGCGGAGCCACATCCCCTAGCCCTACCTCTCTAGTATGTTACTTAGAGACAGGGTCTCACTGAGTTGCTTAGTGTCTCACTTTTGCTGAGGGTGGCTTTAAACTCTCGATCCTCCTGCCTCGGCTGTGTGTGTGTGTGTGTGTGTGTGTGTGTGTGAGAGAGAGAGAGAGAGAGAGAGAGAGAGAGAGAGAGAAGCGTGTCTGGGATGACAGGCATAGGCCACTGTACCCAGTCACTTATTTATTTTATTTTCAGTATGACTTCAAGGTACACACAAGACAATCACTGCCAGGCGTAGGAGGAACATAGCACATTGATAAACAGTCAGATGTTTGAGGAAGCATTCAACAATCTTAAGGTAGTGTGCAAGTCTTTCAATAACCTCAAAATACCTACATGAGGGTTGGGATTGTAGCTCAGTGGTAGAGTGCTTGCCTTGCATTCGTGAGGCCCTGGGTTCCATCCTCAGCACCACATAAAAATAAATAAATAAAAATAAAGATATTGTGTCCATCTACAGCTGAAAAATAAATAAATACATAAATAAATGGATGAATGAATAAATAAATACCTACATGAAAACCAGAGAGAATTAAAAGAAACGATGGATAAATCTATTATGGCAAAGAGGCGAGAACACTCATCCCTTAGCAGCTGACGACTTAGGCCATAAATAAATAATCAGTAACAAAGGACAGCAGAACTACATCGCGAACAACCCACACCTAATGGGCATGTTCAGAACACTGCAAGGCCACCACCACACAGCAGACATTCTTTTAAAGCGAATACGGAATGTTTACCAAAGTTGACCGTAGAATGGAACATAAACCAAATCTCCACAAAGTCTAAAAGATGAAATCACACCACAACTCTTCTCTGAACAACACAAAAGTAAGCTGGAGGTCGGGCATGTTGGCCACTGCCAGGAGTCATTTCAAGAACCGGATTAAACCCAAAGAAAGTATAAACCTGTAGATTCACAAATCTCAGGGAGAAATAGCAGCATCCATCTTTCACAAACTCTTGAGAGGGGCAGGTCAGGGGTCAAGGTGAGATTGAAATACCCCCAACAAAGTGTCAACTTTATCAAATCAGTAGCCTAGAGAGAGCAGGTACTTGTACTATTCCTTCTCGGTGCCATTGTGGTTTTTCTTTGGGGGGGGGGGGGGAGGGGGAGGGGTGGTTCCAGCCTCTTTGGGTTCCTACCACTTTGTCTGCAAGGGAAAATTTGTTTTCTGTCAGGATGGGGTGCCAGTTATCAGGACGGGCGGGGAAGTAAGATTCTTACACTAAACCGGGCTTGCTTGGGGGCAGGTCTCAGTTCTAATTTACATAACAAAAGGCAGTGCAAAGTCTCTCCCACTGCCCCTGAAGGAAGAAAAATGTGGCCTCTCCAGGCTGTTCACAATTCCCAACCTGTTTCAAATTCCAGTATGGTTTCGCGTATCTGTTTTAAGGGTCAGTTTGTCTCTCTAACTCTGCATTTATGCTGACCGATTGGTTTAAAACTAAACTAAGAGGTTAATTTGAATATCATTTGTTTCACAGCATTGGTTCAATGTGTCCACCAGCATTTAATTTCTCTCTCCTGATGTTCCTTAGTAATCTGATTGCTTTGGCCTCCTTCTCCTGGATCATGTGTAACTTGCCCCCCTTTGGTATAAAAAGAAACCTAGGAGGAGATTGATCCTAAAGAAAAGGGGTGCTCCACTAAGTGAGAAACTGAAAATCAAGCGAGAGAGAGAGAGAGTGTGTGTAAGTTATAGAGAGAGAAGGGGAGAGTCTCTTGTACTTCAGGGTTTTTGTTTGTCTGTCTGTCTGTTTGTTTCTTTGTTTGTTTGTTCTCTAATAATTACAGTGTTTCAATTGGAAGCTCTGCCCTGGGTAATTCTTTCCAATTCTTAGAAAGTAGTAACTGTGGTTATGTTCATTTCTGTTAATGATCCATTCTTCCTGCCTCTTAAATTCATTGATCACCCAGAACTTTTTTGTTTGGGGCAGGAGGGGGCCAGGTGCTTGAGAGAATTTTTTTTTTTTTTTCCCTGTGTCATTTGAACGGAGATTTGGACCTCTGACTAAGAGTAGAGTTTTCCTAGAGAAAAGAGAAGAGCTCTAAGGGAAAAGCAGGGGGATTAGATTTAAAAAAAAAAAAAAAAAAAAAAAAGCCTTTTGAAACCAAACTATTGTTAGGTAAAACTGCTTACTCTTTGCCGTGAATGAGAAGAATCTTAAAATATGTGATATGTTTGGGTCAGTCCAATGTGTCTTTGCGATGATTCATCATCTGAAGTGGCACCCCCTTTCTCCACTGAAAAGTCTTAACTGGGCCTCTTCAGAAATCTTCACCCAGACTGGTTTTAGGTCTGTCAGGCAGCCGAAGAGTCTCTGCCAAAGAACTCAAGGTGGATAAACTTCCTATTTTCGTGTCGCCCTGTTTACTTGGCCACTGGCCGAGAAGATACCAGCACTCCCCCTTACTAGTTTTTCACAAACATATCCAGAATAGTACTTTGAAGAAATGTGCAAACAAGGCCTCTGGCCTTGAGCTGGACTTCACAGAGATGTCTACAGGTTTAAGATACGAGAAGAAGTTACCAACTGGACTCCATGGTAACAGCTGGCAGGGGGAGACTAGACAGGGGAGAAGAAGCTCTCCCCTTCTCAGGTGTTGTCCTCGAGGGGTTAACATGCCCAGAACAGTGAGAGAAAAAGCTGCTTTTATGTGAACTTCTGCTGACCATGAGTTTCTGAGCCCCTCCCCTTACATGCTCGGTAGAAAACTCTGAAACTACCTGAACTCAGGGGATTAATTCATTACAGCAAAAGCCAGCCGTGTCCTCTGAACTTGGCTGCAGCCAAATAAAACCGTTTTCCTGCTCTGTTCGGTCGGTGCCTTGCCTCATTTGTCCCTACAACACATCCATGTAAGGAAGACTTTATCAAACCAGTAGCCTAGGTAAAGCAGGTTCCAGGTTACTGTCACGAGCAGTTTCTCAGCCTTGTCTGGTTACCAGGAGTTCCCTTCCGGATATCTGCACTGGACCCCGGACCGCGACGTACGCGAACACCAAGCACGAACTCGATTGCCTTTTGAAATGCTGGTTTATTCGCACACCACACAAAGCAATACACGAGGTGGCTGGCACACAACTGCACGATCTTACTCTCAGGCGACGAGAGTTAGTTGTGAGCAATTACATGGAGTTTCCCCCGCGCTTATATACTTTACAAGTTGTTCATACCTAACTTATCTAACATAAGCATACTGCCTGACTACTTTATCATCCTATGACCACAACTTAGAAGGTTACATCATCCACACTCAAAAAGGTTATATCATCCACTTATCTAATATAGACACACTCTCTGGTCATCTTGTGACCAGCACTAAAAAGTCACTGAGTTACTGCAAAGTCCAAACAAGTCCAAACAAGTCCAAACAAGTTTCTCTGCTGATCCATGTTGTTTATTCATCCTTGATGTTTACTCCTGTCAGTTGCTTTTTGCCACCACCACCACCACCAACAACAACAACAACCCCTCCCCCCTTTCGCCCCCCCCCCCCCTTCTTTGCAACTGAGAGATAAGATCCAGCTAACATGGGTCACTCTATATGCAATGAATACCAATAATTTCTTCTGATTTTTTTTAACTACATACAAACAAACAAACCAAAAACCATGAAAAGTATAAACTATGTTACTGAGAATCAAGAAGAGTAATTCACTCATGTAAATTCAGAAATTCGTAAGGGTGGCTGTGGTTTCTGTCTGTTGCTGTTGTTGTCCTTTTTAAAAAAATTTTTCTCCCAACTGTCAAATCAAGGAACTGGGGGGGGGGGGGGAGGTGGGGGGGGGTCAGAAAGAAAATGTAACAGGGGTCCACTTTATATGCTTTGAGTATAAGTCTCACTGCTCAGCCACTGAGGCTCATGTTAAAACCCATATCCTTTTTCCTTTCTCTTTTTCCTTCCCTCCCCCTCCCTAATCATAGGTGAAGGCTATATTGACTTTCAGGGTCGGTTATCTGCCCATTGGCTAACAAATATTTAGAATTTCCATCCAGAAAATCACTTTTCTGTTTGATAACCTTGTTAGGCCTCGAACAACAGAGTGTCAGCAGAGTCGTCAGAGTTTTGTTGCTGTAAAGGTTCAGTTCTTATGTTTTCTTATTATAATAAATTCCCCCTCTTCCTTCTGAGATGCTTTGCCTCTGAGCAACACCCCCCCCCAACACCTACCCCCCCCTCTCTCTCTCTCTCTCTCTCTCTCTCTCTCTCTCTCTCTCTCTCTCATTACCGCAGGGCTCCATAAGTTGCTGAGGCTGTGTTAGTCTTGTGATTCTCCTGAATCACCCCACATGTCTGTCACTGGAGATGTGTGCACATCTGGGGACTAGAGTAGTATGCTGTGTGTGAGAGATTATTTTATTCTTCAAAAGTCGGTACACTTAAAGACATATAGGTTTCCTACATGAGAGGTCACCAATTAGTGCCCTTTTTATTAGAACGTGTATTGTATCGAAGCTCTAAACTTATCCCATAGTCAGTGACACATGTGGAAGTTCTAACATATGCATTCGCATTCGGTGTAACATTCAGATTTAAAAAAAAGAAAAAAAAGATCTGTGCTTGGGGCTGGGGATGCGGCTCAAGTGGTAGCCCGCTCACCTGGCATGCGTGCGGCCCGGGTTTGATCCTCAGCACCACATACTAACAAAGATGTTGTGTCCACCGAAAACTAACTAACTAACTAACTAACTAAATAAATAAATAAATAAATATTTAAAAATTCTCTCTCTCTGTCTCTCGCTCTCACACCCTCTCTAAAAAAATTTTTAAAAATAAATAAATAAATAAAAAGATCTCTGCCATTAATGACCAGTTTTCACATCTGTTAGTTTTAATTGAGTAAGTAAGGGTTTGGTGATCGTTTGTTGAAAGAATACTCCTGTACCAGGTGAGTGGCAGTGTTTTCTGAACGCATAAGAGTATTTGTCCACTTGAGTCCAAGCTGTTCACCTAGGTCCAACTGTTGGTGAGCAAAAACCACATCGTGGCAGTTATCTGGCCAGAGTCATAGATTCTGAACGTGGCTTCCAAAGTCAAAGGTCAATGAATGTACGTAGGACTTCTAGGCAATGTGATGTGAAGATCTCTGGGCTTGTTGTACAATAAATATGTCTGTGTTCCTTCAGCATTGAAGGAAATGTATTCATTCTAGAATGCAAAGCTTGGGCTAGGGTTTTAGATCGGTAGTAGACCACTTGCCTGGGACGTGTGGGGCGCCGGATTCGATCCTGAGCACCACAGAACCCAAAACAAAGGGGCACACAAGCAAATAGGGTAAAGATAGTGTGTCCATCCATCTACAACTCAAGAAATTAAAGGGGAAAAAAATTAAAATGCAAGTTTTAGCCAGGCATGGGTTGGGGGTTCATGTCTGTCCTCCCCCCCCCCCCCCCAGAGGATCAGGAGGAGCTTGAGAGAAGGATTGTAAGCTCATAGCGAGAGAAAGTAACCTCGCGAGACCCCTGTCTCCAAAAGAAAAGTTGTGATAGTAAAAGCAAATGGGACTCCGTTTTGTTTTATGTCTCCATTCTGTAAAACAACCAGGCCAAGTAGAAGGGTGATGACTGGGGCAAGATGTTCTTTTCCTTGTGCTATAGAAACCTTTAAGAACACGGAACTACGTGATGGGACATTGTTTCTGTAACTAGCCCATAACGGGGGGGGGGGGGGGGGGGTCTATGCTTCTGTCACTGGAGTGGCTAGGCTGATTGTGATTGGCTGAGCGTCCCTCCGCCTGACTTCACTCTCCCGCTTCTGTAACATGGCTTGCTTGCATTCTAGACGCCCCCTCCCCCCAAAACGTCCCTTTTGCAGGTTTCAGGCTTATAAGGGGCACCCTTGCAATTGTTTGGGGCTGGCCAGGGGAACAGCTTTATGTTCTTCTGCTCAGTCGCCACTACTTGTGCTTTAATAAAGGCTTGATTCCTTTCTACGTGAGTGGTCTGGAAGTCAGTTTTTGAAACCCTGGGACCAAGCTTTAACTAGAACAAGCAAGCAAGCCAGAAAACAAATGAATAGATAGATAGATAAATTGAATATGGGGATGTGGCTCAGTCAGTGGTCAAGTGAGCGCTTCTGGGTTCAACTCATAAATCAATGGATTTACCAAAAATGTATAAAAATATCTGTATAAAAAGGGGATGTTGGTTTAGCTCAGTGGTAAACTGTGTCTGTGTTCAGTCCCCAGTTCCAGGCTCCAGTCAGAAACCAGCCCCTGTGTGAGGGGCTGGTTTTTAGTTCCATCCCCACCAAGGAAACCCTGACATGAGTATGGGGAGCCTTATTTGTCTATTGGATGCCAAGGGTAGAGTGATTTCCATCTTGATCTGCCCCCCCCCCCCCGCTTTTTTTTTTTTTTTCTGTGTGAGCAAGGTCTCTTCTAGTGTCTTGATTTTATTTATTTATTTATTTATTTATTTGGCCTAGTTGGAAACAATGCCTTTATGTTATTAGTTTCTTTTTATCTGGAGCCGAGGATGGAACCCAGGGCCTCGAATATGCTAGGCGAGCACTCCAACGCTGAGATATAAAGGACCCCAGCCCATCCCAGCCCAGCACGGCAGTGTTCAATATTTTTTTTTTTTTTTTCCTTTCCCGTGGGCACTTTGAGATGAGATTTCCTTGCCTGTTTTGGTTGTTTGAGTCTCTCTTTGTTCACTACTTTTGTTTCTTTTGTGATGCTAGGCTGGGGAAGAGACCCAGGGCCTTGGGCATTGATCCACAAACGGTCTTGATTGCTGGGCAACACCCTCACCTTTTTTCCTTTGTCTCTTCCCTTCCCCAGAAAGTAAACCCAGGAAGGGCCTCCCTCTCCTTCTCCCAGGCCCAAATTCATCCTGTTTGGGTTTTGTGCACAGACCGGTACACACTAGACACACACACACACACACACACACACACACACAGGAAACATCACCGTTTTGTTTTTGTTTGTTTCTCTCTTAACCTCATCCAGGCCCTCCCTCATAACTCTCAGGGGTGGGGGAAGGTGTTTACTATGGACCTCTAGTGGTGACAGCCTTGGGAGGGACTACTGCTGGGGAATTGGAGTGAGTGGGATGGGGGAAGTGTGGATTATAGTTCAAATTCCAAGGGTCGGGCAGAGGCACAGAAGCTATCTCCTAGGTGGGGCATGTTAAAGGCTAAGGAAAGTGATCAGATACCAGGGGTGAAAGCGATATGTCCTCCCCGCCCCCCAGTGCTTCCGGGGGACTTTACTGTATGGGGGAGGGGGGGCGGGGGAACAACCGCACTGAGGCCCGTGCCCATCTGTCTTTCCAGGGACTCAGTAGGCTGAGGGAAGAGAGGAAGATATGACGCGGCGGCTTGCAGCTTAGTGATCTCTATATGGATATAGATATACATATCTAAGTCTGTCTGTCTGTCTCTCTATCTATCTATCTATGTCTACACATGTAGATAGATTCTATCTAAACTGGAAATGGAACTCAGGCAGGCCTTCCAAAATGACGGTAGCTTTGCGCCACCTAGCGTTCAGTGACTGCAACTAACGAGGCTGCCCTTTTCAGACCACAGACCACTCACTGTGGACTCCCAAGTTCCACAGGGTGGAAACCCGTCGCTATGCACATTCTCGTGTATATGCTTGTGTTTCTGACCCGGTGGCAAGATGAGATCCGACTGAAGAAGCCAAGCAAGCCTAAAACGTGTGTCCCACCTTCACCACTCCTAAGTGTGGAGGATTAGCTGACTGAGAAAGCCTTAGGGGAGGGAGCAGCTTCGGTCCCATAGGGGACAGTTGGGGAAGGCAAGGACCCTGAGTAGCTGCACAGTTGCTCTGGGATCCAATTTTACCTGTAGAACTACTCGGCGCTACATAAACCTCAGCCAGCCAGCCAGCCTGTGCTGCATTTTGTCCTGTCTTTATTGGTATTAGGTACTTTCCAGAAGAAATGGGGGGGGGGGGGGGGATTTCCCATCTCGTGTCAAGAGTCTCCCGGGACCGAATCCTCCTTGTCCATGCTTTCCTTGAAGATCCTTTAGAGATTCTTCACTTCGAGATGGACGGATGTGTGTGCTGCTGCAGGTTTGACAGCCATCCGGGAGGAAAAACAACCACAAAAAAAAAAAAAAAAAAAAAGTGTCCCAAATCATCTTTGTCATCATTCCACCATCCTTGGAAGAACGAAGTCGATCCAAAAGTCCTGGAAGAGAACAGTAAGAGTAGTGAAAGATCAGAATGGTAGG
>NC_092504.1:412500-430000 GCF_047511675.1 Marmota flaviventris
CCGCACCGCCTGCGACGCCAACCCGGCCTCTGGTCCCAGCCCCGGAGCCTCCCAACGAGACCCGCCGCCCCGCCACCACAGGGTGGCCCTCCACGCGACGAGACGCGCCTGGACTCCAAACGCCAGCATGCAACGCCACACCTCGTGCCGGTCGAGTCCCACGACCTGGGCCTCTACGGCCCCAGGGTCCGCTCGCTCACCACGCCGCCCGCGGAACGCTCCCGGGGGGGCCGCGGCGGCCGCGCCCCAGGCCAGCGCACACGCACGCAGGCCGCCCGCCGGCTTGGGACCGGGAGCGGGCAGAGGGCCACTCGCAGCGGGCGAGGGGGAAGGGGGGACGGGGCCCCTCAACCCCCGGCTGCGCGAACAGAGCCCCACCGCCACCGCGCGCACACACGCGGCAGGCACCAGCGGCCCACACGGTGGCCCCACGTGCGCCAGAGGGCCCGGCCAGGCCCAGCGGGAACCCTCCCCCGACTCGAAGGGGGGGAGGCGTGGGCCGCGGTAGGCACAAAGAGCAGGCGCTCGGCCCCCACCCGCGGGGGGCCGGCGGACCCCCGCCCTCCCAGACGGCGGGAAGGGGGGGACTCTCGCCTACACACACCACCGACGGTAGCGTAGCGCACAAGGCAGGGGGCGGCCAGTGGGGGAATCCGGTACCCCACATGAGGCACGCCCTTCACGGATCGCTAGAGAAACGTTCCTCACTGAGGGTGGGCGGCACCCGACCCAGCCCCTCTCCTAACCGGCCGCCGAGACAACGAGGGGGATCTGCGGTATGGGCAAGCACAAGGCTTCTTGAGCGTTCGCGGCCGGGGACACCCAAAGCCCCATCGCCTCGGGGACCGGACCGGCCCCAGCTCGGCGTCCCGCCACAATCGCTCAAACGCCCGGGCAACGTCTCCTTTCCCCCACCGGAGGTGGGGAAGAGCGCCCGGGCGCCCGCTCGCCTAACACTCCCCACGCCACTCGGCACTGGGGACGACAACGCAACCCGCTCCCCCGGAGAGGGAACGCGCAACGCTGCCGAGCTTACCGCCTCGATCCCCCGAGCGAAGCAACAACGCTCTTCCTTTCGGGCACTCGCCTCAGAAACCCCCGCAGACGGGGCGAGACCGACAGCGAGGCGGCGGCCGGCCGCGGCAGCGGCACTGGGATCGGGAACAGCACACACCGGCTCAGCCTCAGGCACCTCAGGAAACGACCCGGAGCGCCCCAGGAGCACCGAAGCAGAGGCGCACCGTCGCGCCAAAGCAGCACGGCGGCAGCCCTCCCCGTCGCGGGGAGGGCCACACAAGGCCCTTGGCCGCCCAGAGCGGGCGGCGAGCGAGAAGCACCCGCTACGTCAAAGGACCCCGGGAGCGAGGTCGAGGCCGGATTCCGCACCCCCGCCCTTCCCCGCACCGCGAACGGGCGGGGAGGCAAGGCGAGGGACCCGCAGGCAGGACGAGAAGAGCTGGCCCATTCACCATGAATGTCCGTCCCTCGCCTGGCGCGGCTTTGGTCCAGCCCAGGAGAGCGCAGAGTCACCACATCGATCAGCAGAGTGGGCGGGAGAGACCCAGGGAGCAGGGGGAGACCCGGCGAGGACCGCTTCTAAGAGGAGCCTGCTACGGCCTCACCGGCCCCACACCCCAGGGAGAGCGGCCGACGACACGGAACGGGGAACGCCTGACACGCGCGACTCAGAGCCATGGAAACGAGCGTCGTCACACCGCCCCCGGTGCCCGCAGCGAGGAGCGCACGGGCGGTAAAGGACCACCCGCCACCTCCCCCGCCGCCCCCCGGCGCCAGAAGACCGGCCGGCCGGAGGTGGCACCACCACCGCGAGGGCACTCCAGGTGCGCCAAAGAGCCGTCGCACGCAGGCCCAGGCAAGCAGCTCCAGAGGGAACGGGTCCGGGCCACCCCATCAGCCCAGAGCCCGGCACGCACCCGGAGGCCCAAGCTCCCTCCCTCTGGCGGCACGCGCCAGAGGACAACGTGTCAGCACCTACCCGATGGCAGAAAACGGCCAACTCGGGCCAAAACAATCGCGACCGGGGCAACGGGGAACAGTTCACTCAGCACCGCCGCCTTCCCTGAACAGAGTCGCGGTCAGCACACCGCGAGATCGAGCCCATCACCGAGCTCCAGAGCCCCTAGGGACAACTGGTCGACCCTCGTGGACGAAGGCGAAAACAAGAGACGGGGACCACCATCTCCAACGAGCAGGACCGGGGGGCGGCCGGGGAACACGCTAAGGCGACCCACCACCGAAGGACGCCGGGCATAGCCATCAGGACAAGCCCCGGGCAGCGGGCCCCCAAAGAGGGAATGCGGCAAGGCCGGCCAAGCACACCCCTCTGGCCCGCCCGGCGCAGCCCCGCGGCCCCGCGGCCAAAACCCGTGAGAGAGAGGGAGAGGGAGAGGCAGCGGGAGAAAAATAACACAGGAGTCCCGGCGACCGACCCAGACGGGGCCAAGCGAAGCCCGTGGCGGCGAAGGAACCGCTCAGACTGCCACCCGAGGCGCCCGCGGCCCGGACCGAGCAGGGAGAGAAGACAACCGACACACACACAAAGCCTGCCGGTCCAGTATACCGCCAACGGGCCACAACGGCCCAGCCCAGCGCGACCGAGACAGTTCCGCTGGCGCCGCCCAACTCCTGGATCTCTGTCTCGGCCACCGCCACCGAATATCACGCCTTGGCGACTTCCGAGGATCAGACGCTCCCATAAAAGCGGCCACCAGGTGGAGCTCGACAACCGTCAACCAAATCAGGCGGAAGGGACGCGGAACCTCGGGCGGCGTCAGCGGGATCCGCTCCGCAGGGGTCGTAGAGAGTCACCCGGACACATCCCACCGGCCGGGTCGCCCCGCCAGGGCCCCCCACAGCGGCGGGCGCGAGACGCAGGCAGATCGGCCCAGCACCCCTAGAGAATCCGGCCGGGGACACGGGCGGTGTGGGACTTCAAAACCGAAACCACCACGGTGAAGCCACTATCAGACGGGCAGATTGCTAGGCCACGGTCGGATCCATCCACAGAATGGAGGAATTGACAGAAACGTGTAAAAACCCGTTGAAATCGGTTGCTTGGGAATTTGATCTGCTGGTCTTTGGGCTTGGTGTTTCCGCCTGTTTCTGTACCCAAAAAAAAAAAAAAAAAAAACCGGAAGATGAACAGCCTCTGAGAATCCTTCCTCCTCTGTCTGTGTCTGTGGTTCAGTGCCAGAGGGCCGGCCTAGCACATAGGAGGCACTGGGTTTGAGCCTTAGCGCGGCATACAAAAAGGAACACAGTCAAGAGAAGGCGTGCTGTCCACCTACAACTACTCTAAAAAAGAAAAAAGAAAAAAAAAAAAAGAATACTGACCATAATAGGAAAAAGGATTCTTCCTTGTGGAGTTCTATTTTGTCTGGCCACATTTTATATACATATATAAACATTTTTTTTTTATTTTTTTAAGAGAGAGTGAGAGAGAATTTTAATATTTACTTTTTAGTTTTCGGTGGACACAACATCTTCGTTTGTATGGGGCGCTGAGGACCGAACCCGGGCCGCACGCAACCAGGCGAGTGCGCTGCCACTTGAGCCACATCCCCAGCCCCTTTTTTAACTTTTACTTATTTTTCTTTTTTAAAGACAAAAGAAGGAGAGAGAGGGAGGGAGAGAGAGAGAGGGAGGGAGAGAGAGAGAGGGAGGGAGAGAGAGAGAGAGAGAGAGAGAGAGAGAGAATTTTTTAATGTTTGTTTTTCAGTATTCAGTGGGCACAACATCTTTATTTTATTTTATGTGGTGCTGAGTATCGAACCCAGCGCCCCGCGCATGCCAGGGGAGCGCGTTACCACTTGAGCCTCATCCCCAGCCCATTAATTCTTATCTGTATTTGTGTTTTTATTTACCAATTTTTTTTTTTTTTCATCTTGTGAAAACAGATCAACTTTAATTTCAGCACCTGAAGCTATCCAAGGGTATGCTCTATAAAGGTCATGGGACTGTTGTACACATTCAATAAAGTGACAACTCTGCCATACCACTTAGTATCTCACAATCAGGAACATACTTTTGAATTGCTTAAACAGAATCCACAGAATTAAAACAAAATCAGAAGCCATCCACAGTTATACTAATTGTCAATTACAAGTTTTACAATTAATACTTGATATAACAGTCAATATATAGCAGGGGATATTGAAATGATTTCAGAGTCTCATCCAGTTGTATTCGATTGGGAAGGTTTCTTGAATGGGGATAAAACTGGCCAAAGATAGATACAACCAGGATCAGACCAGCAAGTAAAAGTTCTACCACAGTTTCTGTGGTTTCCACTTTTTTTTTCTTTGTCAGTTAAAAGTGAACAGTGAGAATTAAATACTTATCTTTACATATACACAAGGCATGCTGTGAAGCATATCTGCTTACAAACATATAAAAATACTTGTTAAATAGTTCAATAAGAAAATAATGCATAAAAGTACATAGCGAAAACATTAACCATCTGTGACTCTGGAAAGCTCAATTCCGTATTTTATATGACAGCAAACAAAAACAACTTTAGTTTTTTTGGAATGCCTTAAACCTGAAATACTTGAAAAGGAAGACAGACAGAAATCATTCATTCTTATCCTTAGCATGGCTGTGAAAGAGTTAAATTAAGAAACCAAGTACACATTGAGATGCCCAAGTCCAGAATGAGTCCAAATATTTGGCCACATAGAACACTATCATCTTCAAGAGGAGGAGTCATCACAGGCTTGATAAGCAGTTTTTTTTTTTTTTTTTTAAAGAGAGAATTTTTTAATATTTATGTTTTAGCTTTCGGCGGACACAACATCTTTGTATGTGGTGCTGAGGATGGAACCCGGGCCGCACGCATGCCAGGCGAGCGCGCTACCACTTGAGCCACATCCCCAGCCCCGAGAAGCAGGTTTTAATCCATAAATACAATAGGTATTTTGGTATTTTGGCCACTGGGAAACAAAAGCTGTAGTATCAAGAAAGGTCTGATATGTCTCAATTTTGTAAACTCCGTTCAGTGTATTTAAGGTTATCTAAGGTTGACATCAAAATCTTTAAAGATAGGCAAAAAATTCATATTAAAAAAAAAAACCCTCCTGTGGATGTTAGAATAACAGTAGGTAATATGATTCCAGAAGTTAAAAATTATTTCACAACCTAAAACTTCAGCTTAGCAAACAGCTTAGGTTCCACAACTGATTCATCCCTATTAAGATGTAAGCCCTTAAAAGAAGAATATGTCTGTATATGTAGACATGTATTTAGAAAGAATCAGATCATCTTTGAAGCAGCCTTAGTGTTTCCTTTAAATTGGTCTGGAAAGGATTAGCCGGCTTCTTGGTCTAAGGCTAACACGGTGATCATTTGTCTAAGGCTAGAAAGGTACCAACATGAGGTAAACCATCAGGAGAGGAGGAGGAGATGAGGGCTTTTCCTGGGAGTTGGTAGCTAAAATTCAAGGGATTTTTAGAAAATGACACAATGGCAGCCTTTCTTGTCTTTTTCTTTCCGAGTTGGTTCCGGTGAAGGAGGACATTCTTGCTCTTGAAATTTCCTTATAACCCGGACAAGTTCATGAAAGGCTTGATCTACATTCATCCTCATCTTTGCTGATGCCTCCATGTATGTTACTTTAAGTTGCCATGCTAACTGCTGTCCTTCCTCCTGTGTAACCTGTCTTTCATGATCCAGGTCTGCTTTATTACCAATTAAAATCATTGGAAACTCATCACGATCCTTTACTCTGAGAATCTGTCTTTGAAACGTATAGATTTCTTCAAAACTGCGGAGCCCAGCCGGGCCGAGCCGCGCCGAGCCGCGCCGAGCCTCCGCCGCCCGCCCTAGGCCCGGCTTCGGGGACGTGTGCGGACGGGCGGGGGTCCCGAGCGCCGGGAGCTGCCAGGAAGGACTCTGGGCGCCGCAGCAAGCCCCGGGGCTGACTTGGTGCCGCCCGAGGCGCAGAGAAGCCGACTGAGCGCAGGGGTCAGGGGCTGCAGCGGCCGGGGACTGGCTCCTCTGAGCTTCTCCGCAGCGCCTGCGGAACGCAGCCTCCACCGCCGCTACAAATGGCCGTCTATTTACCTATCTGTTTACCTGAGTTTTTTGTTGTTTTTTGAGCATTTTCTTAAACCGCAAGTCATTTTCCATTGGGTCACAGAGCCAAATTTTACGTTTAGGCACTTGGTAATAAGAAGCTATAACAGGGCTCTAAGAGCGGTTGCCTTGGCTAAAAAGCGTGGGCCCTTGTCCCAGAGCGAAACAACAACAACAACAACGGGGGGGGGGGGGGGGGGACAAAAAGCCAAAAAAAAAAAAAAGAATCAAACAAATAATCCAATCAATCCATGGGCCAAGGACCTGAACAGATACTTCTCAGAAGTGGATTAAGACGCTCCTATAAAAGCGGCCACCAGGGGGAGCTCGAAAACCGTCAACAAAATCAGGCGGAAGGGACGCGGAACCTCGGTCGGTGTCAGCGAGATCCGCTTAGCAGGGGTCGTAGAAAGTCACCTGGACACGTCCCGCCAGCTGCCCACCCCACCCCCACCCCCACCCCCACCCCACCCCGCGCCAGGGTCCCCCGCAGCAGCAGGAGGCGCCGGCAGTCTGCCCAGCACCCCTAGAGAATCCGGCGGTGTGGGACTTCAAAACCGAAACCACCACGGTGAAGCCACAATTAGTCAGGCCGACTGATAGGCCACGGTTGGATCCATCCAGACTATGTAGGAATTGACGGAAACATGTAAAAATCAGTTTGAAATCGGTTGCTTGGGAATTTGATCTGCTTGTCTTTGGGCTTTGTGTTTCCTGCTTTTTCAGTACAAAAAAAAAATTGGAAGATGACCAGCCTCTGAGAATCCTTTCTTGTCTAGGGGCTGTCTGTGTCTTTGGGTCAGTGGCAGAGGACCGGCCTAGCACAGAGTTTGAGCCTTAGCACGCCATACAAAAAGGAACAAATCGAAAGAAGGTGTGCTGTCCACCGACAACGTACTACGAAACAGAAAAAAAAAAAAAAAAAAAAAAAAAAAAGAATACTAATCATAATAGGAAAAAGGATTCTTCCTTGTGGAGTTCTATTTTGTCTGTTTGGCCATTTTATCTTTTTATTTCTTTCTTTTTTTTTTTTTTTTTGTTGTTGTATTTTTATTTTTATTGATCTATCAATATCACGGAGCCAAATTTTACATTTAGGCACTTGGTAATAAGAAGCTGTAACAGGGCTCTAAGTGAGGCTGCCTTGGCTAAAAAGCATGGTCTGTTGCCCTAGACTGAAACACCACATGCTCTGGGATAAATCAAGCTGGAGAAAGCTTGCCATCTCTACCTTCATTTTTATCTGTGTGCACATATTACGCACTGTTTCATCTAACAAGTAGCAGTGCAACCAATATCTATCAGCCCTAAATGGACCCAACCCCTGCCCTCCCCAGCCACACAGGAGACCACAGTCTGAGCAAGAGCACTTCATGGTGTTGTCAGTCTGGTGTTGTGGCTCAATGGTACAGCACTTACCAAGTACGTATGAGGCACAGGGTTCAATCCCAGCACCACATTAAAATCATCATCATCACCTAAATAAACAAAATAAACATATGTATATATTTATCTGTTTATTTATTGGAGGAGGCCTGTAACCAGGGATTGAACTCAGTGGCACTCACTGACTGCGGAGCCACATCCCCTAGCCCTACCTCTCTAGTATGTTACTTAGAGACAGGGTCTCACTGAGTTGCTTAGTGTCTCACTTTTGCTGAGGGTGGCTTTAAACTCTCGATCCTCCTGCCTCGGCTGTGTGTGTGTGTGTGTGTGTGTGTGTGTGTGAGAGAGAGAGAGAGAGAGAGAGAGAGAGAGAGAGAGAGAGCGTGTCTGGGATGACAGGCATAGGCCACTGTACCCAGTCACTTATTTATTTTATTTTCAGTATGACTTCAAGGTACACACAAGACAATCACTGCCAGGCGTAGGAGGAACATAGCACATTGATAAACAGTCAGATGTTTGAGGAAGCATTCAACAATCTTAAGGTAGTGTGCAAGTCTTTCAATAACCTCAAAATACCTACATGAGGGTTGGGATTGTAGCTCAGTGGTAGAGTGCTTGCCTTGCATTCGTGAGGCCCTGGGTTCCATCCTCAGCACCACATAAAAATAAATAAATAAAAATAAAGATATTGTGTCCATCTACAGCTGAAAAATAAATAAATACATAAATAAATGGATGAATGAATAAATAAATACCTACATGAAAACCAGAGAGAATTAAAAGAAACGATGGATAAATCTATTATGGCAAAGAGGCGAGAACACTCATCCCTTAGCAGCTGACGACTTAGGCCATAAATAAATAATCAGTAACAAAGGACAGCAGAACTACATCGCGAACAACCCACACCTAATGGGCATGTTCAGAACACTGCAAGGCCACCACCACACAGCAGACATTCTTTTAAAGCGAATACGGAATGTTTACCAAAGTTGACCGTAGAATGGAACATAAACCAAATCTCCACAAAGTCTAAAAGATGAAATCACACCACAACTCTTCTCTGAACAACACAAAAGTAAGCTGGAGGTCGGGCATGTTGGCCACTGCCAGGAGTCATTTCAAGAACCGGATTAAACCCAAAGAAAGTATAAACCTGTAGATTCACAAATCTCAGGGAGAAATAGCAGCATCCATCTTTCACAAACTCTTGAGAGGGGCAGGTCAGGGGTCAAGGTGAGATTGAAATACCCCCAACAAAGTGTCAACTTTATCAAATCAGTAGCCTAGAGAGAGCAGGTACTTGTACTATTCCTTCTCGGTGCCATTGTGGTTTTTCTTTGGGGGGGGGGGGGGAGGGGGAGGGGTGGTTCCAGCCTCTTTGGGTTCCTACCACTTTGTCTGCAAGGGAAAATTTGTTTTCTGTCAGGATGGGGTGCCAGTTATCAGGACGGGCGGGGAAGTAAGATTCTTACACTAAACCGGGCTTGCTTGGGGGCAGGTCTCAGTTCTAATTTACATAACAAAAGGCAGTGCAAAGTCTCTCCCACTGCCCCTGAAGGAAGAAAAATGTGGCCTCTCCAGGCTGTTCACAATTCCCAACCTGTTTCAAATTCCAGTATGGTTTCGCGTATCTGTTTTAAGGGTCAGTTTGTCTCTCTAACTCTGCATTTATGCTGACCGATTGGTTTAAAACTAAACTAAGAGGTTAATTTGAATATCATTTGTTTCACAGCATTGGTTCAATGTGTCCACCAGCATTTAATTTCTCTCTCCTGATGTTCCTTAGTAATCTGATTGCTTTGGCCTCCTTCTCCTGGATCATGTGTAACTTGCCCCCCTTTGGTATAAAAAGAAACCTAGGAGGAGATTGATCCTAAAGAAAAGGGGTGCTCCACTAAGTGAGAAACTGAAAATCAAGCGAGAGAGAGAGAGAGTGTGTGTAAGTTATAGAGAGAGAAGGGGAGAGTCTCTTGTACTTCAGGGTTTTTGTTTGTCTGTCTGTCTGTTTGTTTCTTTGTTTGTTTGTTCTCTAATAATTACAGTGTTTCAATTGGAAGCTCTGCCCTGGGTAATTCTTTCCAATTCTTAGAAAGTAGTAACTGTGGTTATGTTCATTTCTGTTAATGATCCATTCTTCCTGCCTCTTAAATTCATTGATCACCCAGAACTTTTTTGTTTGGGGCAGGAGGGGGCCAGGTGCTTGAGAGAATTTTTTTTTTTTTTTCCCTGTGTCATTTGAACGGAGATTTGGACCTCTGACTAAGAGTAGAGTTTTCCTAGAGAAAAGAGAAGAGCTCTAAGGGAAAAGCAGGGGGATTAGATTTAAAAAAAAAAAAAAAAAAAAAAAAGCCTTTTGAAACCAAACTATTGTTAGGTAAAACTGCTTACTCTTTGCCGTGAATGAGAAGAATCTTAAAATATGTGATATGTTTGGGTCAGTCCAATGTGTCTTTGCGATGATTCATCATCTGAAGTGGCACCCCCTTTCTCCACTGAAAAGTCTTAACTGGGCCTCTTCAGAAATCTTCACCCAGACTGGTTTTAGGTCTGTCAGGCAGCCGAAGAGTCTCTGCCAAAGAACTCAAGGTGGATAAACTTCCTATTTTCGTGTCGCCCTGTTTACTTGGCCACTGGCCGAGAAGATACCAGCACTCCCCCTTACTAGTTTTTCACAAACATATCCAGAATAGTACTTTGAAGAAATGTGCAAACAAGGCCTCTGGCCTTGAGCTGGACTTCACAGAGATGTCTACAGGTTTAAGATACGAGAAGAAGTTACCAACTGGACTCCATGGTAACAGCTGGCAGGGGGAGACTAGACAGGGGAGAAGAAGCTCTCCCCTTCTCAGGTGTTGTCCTCGAGGGGTTAACATGCCCAGAACAGTGAGAGAAAAAGCTGCTTTTATGTGAACTTCTGCTGACCATGAGTTTCTGAGCCCCTCCCCTTACATGCTCGGTAGAAAACTCTGAAACTACCTGAACTCAGGGGATTAATTCATTACAGCAAAAGCCAGCCGTGTCCTCTGAACTTGGCTGCAGCCAAATAAAACCGTTTTCCTGCTCTGTTCGGTCGGTGCCTTGCCTCATTTGTCCCTACAACACATCCATGTAAGGAAGACTTTATCAAACCAGTAGCCTAGGTAAAGCAGGTTCCAGGTTACTGTCACGAGCAGTTTCTCAGCCTTGTCTGGTTACCAGGAGTTCCCTTCCGGATATCTGCACTGGACCCCGGACCGCGACGTACGCGAACACCAAGCACGAACTCGATTGCCTTTTGAAATGCTGGTTTATTCGCACACCACACAAAGCAATACACGAGGTGGCTGGCACACAACTGCACGATCTTACTCTCAGGCGACGAGAGTTAGTTGTGAGCAATTACATGGAGTTTCCCCCGCGCTTATATACTTTACAAGTTGTTCATACCTAACTTATCTAACATAAGCATACTGCCTGACTACTTTATCATCCTATGACCACAACTTAGAAGGTTACATCATCCACACTCAAAAAGGTTATATCATCCACTTATCTAATATAGACACACTCTCTGGTCATCTTGTGACCAGCACTAAAAAGTCACTGAGTTACTGCAAAGTCCAAACAAGTCCAAACAAGTCCAAACAAGTTTCTCTGCTGATCCATGTTGTTTATTCATCCTTGATGTTTACTCCTGTCAGTTGCTTTTTGCCACCACCACCACCACCAACAACAACAACAACCCCTCCCCCCTTTCGCCCCCCCCCCCCCTTCTTTGCAACTGAGAGATAAGATCCAGCTAACATGGGTCACTCTATATGCAATGAATACCAATAATTTCTTCTGATTTTTTTTAACTACATACAAACAAACAAACCAAAAACCATGAAAAGTATAAACTATGTTACTGAGAATCAAGAAGAGTAATTCACTCATGTAAATTCAGAAATTCGTAAGGGTGGCTGTGGTTTCTGTCTGTTGCTGTTGTTGTCCTTTTTAAAAAAATTTTTCTCCCAACTGTCAAATCAAGGAACTGGGGGGGGGGGGGGAGGTGGGGGGGGGTCAGAAAGAAAATGTAACAGGGGTCCACTTTATATGCTTTGAGTATAAGTCTCACTGCTCAGCCACTGAGGCTCATGTTAAAACCCATATCCTTTTTCCTTTCTCTTTTTCCTTCCCTCCCCCTCCCTAATCATAGGTGAAGGCTATATTGACTTTCAGGGTCGGTTATCTGCCCATTGGCTAACAAATATTTAGAATTTCCATCCAGAAAATCACTTTTCTGTTTGATAACCTTGTTAGGCCTCGAACAACAGAGTGTCAGCAGAGTCGTCAGAGTTTTGTTGCTGTAAAGGTTCAGTTCTTATGTTTTCTTATTATAATAAATTCCCCCTCTTCCTTCTGAGATGCTTTGCCTCTGAGCAACACCCCCCCCCAACACCTACCCCCCCTCTCTCTCTCTCTCTCTCTCTCTCTCTCTCTCTCTCTCTCTCTCTCATTACCGCAGGGCTCCATAAGTTGCTGAGGCTGTGTTAGTCTTGTGATTCTCCTGAATCACCCCACATGTCTGTCACTGGAGATGTGTGCACATCTGGGGACTAGAGTAGTATGCTGTGTGTGAGAGATTATTTTATTCTTCAAAAGTCGGTACACTTAAAGACATATAGGTTTCCTACATGAGAGGTCACCAATTAGTGCCCTTTTTATTAGAACGTGTATTGTATCGAAGCTCTAAACTTATCCCATAGTCAGTGACACATGTGGAAGTTCTAACATATGCATTCGCATTCGGTGTAACATTCAGATTTAAAAAAAAGAAAAAAAAGATCTGTGCTTGGGGCTGGGGATGCGGCTCAAGTGGTAGCCCGCTCACCTGGCATGCGTGCGGCCCGGGTTTGATCCTCAGCACCACATACTAACAAAGATGTTGTGTCCACCGAAAACTAACTAACTAACTAACTAACTAAATAAATAAATAAATAAATATTTAAAAATTCTCTCTCTCTGTCTCTCGCTCTCACACCCTCTCTAAAAAAATTTTTAAAAATAAATAAATAAATAAAAAGATCTCTGCCATTAATGACCAGTTTTCACATCTGTTAGTTTTAATTGAGTAAGTAAGGGTTTGGTGATCGTTTGTTGAAAGAATACTCCTGTACCAGGTGAGTGGCAGTGTTTTCTGAACGCATAAGAGTATTTGTCCACTTGAGTCCAAGCTGTTCACCTAGGTCCAACTGTTGGTGAGCAAAAACCACATCGTGGCAGTTATCTGGCCAGAGTCATAGATTCTGAACGTGGCTTCCAAAGTCAAAGGTCAATGAATGTACGTAGGACTTCTAGGCAATGTGATGTGAAGATCTCTGGGCTTGTTGTACAATAAATATGTCTGTGTTCCTTCAGCATTGAAGGAAATGTATTCATTCTAGAATGCAAAGCTTGGGCTAGGGTTTTAGATCGGTAGTAGACCACTTGCCTGGGACGTGTGGGGCGCCGGATTCGATCCTGAGCACCACAGAACCCAAAACAAAGGGGCACACAAGCAAATAGGGTAAAGATAGTGTGTCCATCCATCTACAACTCAAGAAATTAAAGGGGAAAAAAATTAAAATGCAAGTTTTAGCCAGGCATGGGTTGGGGGTTCATGTCTGTCCTCCCCCCCCCCCCCCCAGAGGATCAGGAGGAGCTTGAGAGAAGGATTGTAAGCTCATAGCGAGAGAAAGTAACCTCGCGAGACCCCTGTCTCCAAAAGAAAAGTTGTGATAGTAAAAGCAAATGGGACTCCGTTTTGTTTTATGTCTCCATTCTGTAAAACAACCAGGCCAAGTAGAAGGGTGATGACTGGGGCAAGATGTTCTTTTCCTTGTGCTATAGAAACCTTTAAGAACACGGAACTACGTGATGGGACATTGTTTCTGTAACTAGCCCATAACGGGGGGGGGGGGGGGGGGGGGTCTAAGCTTCTGTCACTGGAGTGGCTAGGCTGATTGTGATTGGCTGAGCGTCCCTCCGCCTGACTTCACTCTCCCGCTTCTGTAACATGGCTTGCTTGCATTAGCTAGACGCCCCCTCCCCCCAAAACGTCCCTTTTGCAGGTTTCAGGCTTATAAGGGGCACCCTTGCAATTGTTTGGGGCTGGCCAGGGGAACAGCTTTATGTTCTTCTGCTCAGTCGCCACTACTTGTGCTTTAATAAAGGCTTGATTCCTTTCTACGTGAGTGGTCTGGAAGTCAGTTTTTGAAACCCTGGGACCAAGCTTTAACTAGAACAAGCAAGCAAGCCAGAAAACAAATGAATAGATAGATAGATAAATTGAATATGGGGATGTGGCTCAGTCAGTGGTCAAGTGAGCGCTTCTGGGTTCAACTCATAAATCAATGGATTTACCAAAAATGTATAAAAATATCTGTATAAAAAGGGGATGTTGGTTTAGCTCAGTGGTAAACTGTGTCTGTGTTCAGTCCCCAGTTCCAGGCTCCAGTCAGAAACCAGCCCCTGTGTGAGGGGCTGGTTTTTAGTTCCATCCCCACCAAGGAAACCCTGACATGAGTATGGGGAGCCTTATTTGTCTATTGGATGCCAAGGGTAGAGTGATTTCCATCTTGATCTGCCCCCCCCCCCCCGCTTTTTTTTTTTTTTTCTGTGTGAGCAAGGTCTCTTCTAGTGTCTTGATTTTATTTATTTATTTATTTATTTATTTGGCCTAGTTGGAAACAATGCCTTTATGTTATTAGTTTCTTTTTATCTGGAGCCGAGGATGGAACCCAGGGCCTCGAATATGCTAGGCGAGCACTCCAACGCTGAGATATAAAGGACCCCAGCCCATCCCAGCCCAGCACGGCAGTGTTCAATATTTTTTTTTTTTTTTTCCTTTCCCGTGGGCACTTTGAGATGAGATTTCCTTGCCTGTTTTGGTTGTTTGAGTCTCTCTTTGTTCACTACTTTTGTTTCTTTTGTGATGCTAGGCTGGGGAAGAGACCCAGGGCCTTGGGCATTGATCCACAAACGGTCTTGATTGCTGGGCAACACCCTCACCTTTTTTCCTTTGTCTCTTCCCTTCCCCAGAAAGTAAACCCAGGAAGGGCCTCCCTCTCCTTCTCCCAGGCCCAAATTCATCCTGTTTGGGTTTTGTGCACAGACCGGTACACACTAGACACACACACACACACACACACACACACACACAGGAAACATCACCGTTTTGTTTTTGTTTGTTTCTCTCTTAACCTCATCCAGGCCCTCCCTCATAACTCTCAGGGGTGGGGGAAGGTGTTTACTATGGACCTCTAGTGGTGACAGCCTTGGGAGGGACTACTGCTGGGGAATTGGAGTGAGTGGGATGGGGGAAGTGTGGATTATAGTTCAAATTCCAAGGGTCGGGCAGAGGCACAGAAGCTATCTCCTAGGTGGGGCATGTTAAAGGCTAAGGAAAGTGATCAGATACCAGGGGTGAAAGCGATATGTCCTCCCCGCCCCCCAGTGCTTCCGGGGGACTTTACTGTATGGGGGAGGGGGGGCGGGGGAACAACCGCACTGAGGCCCGTGCCCATCTGTCTTTCCAGGGACTCAGTAGGCTGAGGGAAGAGAGGAAGATATGACGCGGCGGCTTGCAGCTTAGTGATCTCTATATGGATATAGATATACATATCTAAGTCTGTCTGTCTGTCTCTCTATCTATCTATCTATGTCTACACATGTAGATAGATTCTATCTAAACTGGAAATGGAACTCAGGCAGGCCTTCCAAAATGACGGTAGCTTTGCGCCACCTAGCGTTCAGTGACTGCAACTAACGAGGCTGCCCTTTTCAGACCACAGACCACTCACTGTGGACTCCCAAGTTCCACAGGGTGGAAACCCGTCGCTATGCACATTCTCGTGTATATGCTTGTGTTTCTGACCCGGTGGCAAGATGAGATCCGACTGAAGAAGCCAAGCAAGCCTAAAACGTGTGTCCCACCTTCACCACTCCTAAGTGTGGAGGATTAGCTGACTGAGAAAGCCTTAGGGGAGGGAGCAGCTTCGGTCCCATAGGGGACAGTTGGGGAAGGCAAGGACCCTGAGTAGCTGCACAGTTGCTCTGGGATCCAATTTTACCTGTAGAACTACTCGGCGCTACATAAACCTCAGCCAGCCAGCCAGCCTGTGCTGCATTTTGTCCTGTCTTTATTGGTATTAGGTACTTTCCAGAAGAAATGGGGGGGGGGGGGGGGATTTCCCATCTCGTGTCAAGAGTCTCCCGGGACCGAATCCTCCTTGTCCATGCTTTCCTTGAAGATCCTTTAGAGATTCTTCACTTCGAGATGGACGGATGTGTGTGCTGCTGCAGGTTTGACAGCCATCCGGGAGGAAAAACAACCACAAAAAAAAAAAAAAAAAAAAAGTGTCCCAAATCATCTTTGTCATCATTCCACCATCCTTGGAAGAACGAAGTCGATCCAAAAGTCCTGGAAGAGAACAGTAAGAGTAGTGAAAGATCAGAATGGTAGGACCGTGTCCAGCAACCACCACCTCAGCTACTCACCAGAGAAGGTGAGGTCCTGGGAGTACTCAGGCAACCTCCAGAGACCTTGAGCTTTAACCAGCAAATAGAGAAAGGAGAGAGGGAAGGGGAAGGGGAAGGGGAAGGACACCCCCCCCCCACCCCATGTGATAACACCACCACAGGGTTTATCACAGACTGAGATAGGATGTTGTCTCCTTTGATGTTAGCCAACATGAGCAATCAAGGGACACTCCCTCTCAAAAAAAAAAAAAAAAAAATTGAGGTGTAACTCTGTGGTGGTGGTTAGGTACTTCTGGATTCAATCCAGTGGAAATCATATCACCTTTCTTCCCTGTTTTAGGCAGACTTATCTGTCCTTGAGTCCACGCCCAGCGTAGTCTTGAAGTCACATAGACTTTGGAGACCAGAGGATGTCAGAAATGACTCTTATCCAAAGTAAGAAGCCGAATTACAACTGCGGCCAGGAAGAAGTGCAAGGTGGCCTTTGAATCTCCTCTACAAAACCTCCTGTTGTTGCTGACGTGCAGAAGAGTCCCTGTGTTTTTGCTTTGCCAGTGCTGCCATAAGCCTTTTTTCCTGTGTCTCAAGACCTTGCCATCCTTATTGGATTGGGCCAAGCTTTCAGCAACAGGAAGAGAGAGAGAGAGAGAGAGAGAGAGAGAGAGAGAGAGAGAGAGAGAGAGAGAGAAAGGCCGGGGGAGGGGGAGCAAATATTAAAAAAAAAAATCAAGAACAAAAATAAAGAAAAGTAAACGAAAGGAAGCACCACCAGCACCAGCACCAGCAGGAAAGAAACAGTGAAGCAAAAGTGAAAGAAAGGAAGGAGGGAAGGAGAGAGGGAGCGAGCGAGAGTTGAGTTGGTGGGCAAGGAAGGACAGAAATGCACAAACACTCAAGAGCACCCCCCCCCTGGCTGTGACATTCCTCTCCAGGTACTGACCACCAAGAGAAGAAAAAGCCCAGACCCACACAAGTAATGATTTGATGCATGCAATTAAAACTGAACTCCCGATTAGGAAAGAATGTCCCCACTTGAAATAAGGAATATTCGTGGAGTCATCCTACCGCCACTTATAGCTAAAAAGAAACCATTGACAAATTAACTTGGGCGGGGGGGGGGGGATGGGGGGAGGAAGAGGAAGAGGAGGAGGAGGAGGAGGAGGAGGAGGAGGAGGAGAGGGAGAGGGAGAGGGAGAGCGGAGGGGAGGGGAGGGGGAGGTTAGGGTGCGGGTGGGGGAGGGGAGGGGAAGGCGGGGCGAGGAGGAGGAGGAGGAGGAGGAGGAGGAGGAGGAGAAAAACAGAGGAAGAAATGAGACAAGAGAAGTCTGCGAACTCCATTTTGCACACAGATGCCCCTGGTGGCACAGGATTGTAATCCCAGGGACTCGGGAGGATGAGGCAGGCAGAGTGCAATGCGTCAAAACTCCAGTAGCACTCCCAGTCCCACATCAAAGCCAACCAAAAGAAAAACACACATAATTTCACTTACCCAGGCAGTATTTACATTGGGACAACTGGTCGACCTCTTTCGTTG
>NC_092504.1:442500-462500 GCF_047511675.1 Marmota flaviventris
CCCTGCCCCGCCCGGGGAACGGCGCGGCGGCACGAGCGGGGAGCGACTCCTCGCGACCGGACCGGGTCGTGGCCGGACACACGCACCCGAGCGGCACAACCCTCACGCGGCACCGAGCGGGTGCCCGGCGCCCCGCGGGGGCGGGGGTGGCGGACCCGTCGTCCCCCCCCCAAGTACCGGCACACAACGACGCCGTCGCCAGCGGACAAGCGGCGGTGGCGGCCAGGAGGCGGGGGCCGCGGCGGGCCCCCCCGTGGGAGCGAACTCGCGGAGGGTCGAGAGAGCGGGCGGGCCAGGGTCAGAAGAGACCAGACGGGGACGGGCCCGGCAGCACGAGGAGGCGGCGGCTGCAGCCAGCGTGGGGAGCGGCGCGCCAGAAGGGCGGCAGGAAACGGGAGCGGGCACCTGCCCACCCGCGGAGGAGCCCCGCCCGGAGAGAGCTGGCCGAGCCGCGCGGGCCGCACCGGCCGGACAAACCCAGGGCGGCACACGGTGTATCACCGCCAGCGCACACACTAGGCGCACGGGCGGTCCCGCGTGGCCCCGGACGAGCCGCCGGCCGGGTTCCCTGCATCAGCCAACCTCCCGGGAGGGCCCTCGCGGGGGACAGGGCCCCACCGCCCCACCGCCGCCGCAAGAGGCGGGGAGCCCCCGAACCCTCAACCCGCACACCGTGACGAGCATCCCCAGCGACAACCGCCCGTCCAGCGTGCCCACCGCCACACCCGGTACACGCCCGGGAGGGGGCGGCAGCGCGGCCGCGACCAGTCAGCCAGGGGGGGAGGCTCGGCGGAGGCGAGGAGGGGGGCACAACCCCGCCGGGATGGAGGGCGCGCCGGAGGCAGCGAGGGGCCAAGAAACGCGGAGAGGAAACCGGGGAGAAGACCTCGGGCACAGAGTCGGGCCGCCAGGAAAACAAGCGGGGTCCCACCGCCACACGCGAGGGCGGTCCCGCACCGCCTGCGACGCCAACCCGGCCTCTGGTCCCAGCCCCGGAGCCTCCCAACGAGACCCGCCGCCCCGCCACCACAGGGTGGCCCTCCACGCGACGAGACGCGCCTGGACTCCAAACGCCAGCATGCAACGCCACACCTCGTGCCGGTCGAGTCCCACGACCTGGGCCTCTACGGCCCCAGGGTCCGCTCGCTCACCACGCCGCCCGCGGAACGCTCCCGGGGGGGCCGCGGCGGCCGCGCCCCAGGCCAGCGCACACGCACGCAGGCCGCCCGCCGGCTTGGGACCGGGAGCGGGCAGAGGGCCACTCGCAGCGGGCGAGGGGGAAGGGGGGACGGGGCCCCTCAACCCCCGGCTGCGCGAACAGAGCCCCACCGCCACCGCGCGCACACACGCGGCAGGCACCAGCGGCCCACACGGTGGCCCCACGTGCGCCAGAGGGCCCGGCCAGGCCCAGCGGGAACCCTCCCCCGACTCGAAGGGGGGGAGGCGTGGGCCGCGGTAGGCACAAAGAGCAGGCGCTCGGCCCCCACCCGCGGGGGGCCGGCGGACCCCCGCCCTCCCAGACGGCGGGAAGGGGGGGACTCTCGCCTACACACACCACCGACGGTAGCGTAGCGCACAAGGCAGGGGGCGGCCAGTGGGGGAATCCGGTACCCCACATGAGGCACGCCCTTCACGGATCGCTAGAGAAACGTTCCTCACTGAGGGTGGGCGGCACCCGACCCAGCCCCTCTCCTAACCGGCCGCCGAGACAACGAGGGGGATCTGCGGTATGGGCAAGCACAAGGCTTCTTGAGCGTTCGCGGCCGGGGACACCCAAAGCCCCATCGCCTCGGGGACCGGACCGGCCCCAGCTCGGCGTCCCGCCACAATCGCTCAAACGCCCGGGCAACGTCTCCTTTCCCCCACCGGAGGTGGGGAAGAGCGCCCGGGCGCCCGCTCGCCTAACACTCCCCACGCCACTCGGCACTGGGGACGACAACGCAACCCGCTCCCCCCGGAGAGGGAACGCGCAACGCTGCCGAGCTTACCGCCTCGATCCCCCGAGCGAAGCAACAACGCTCTTCCTTTCGGGCACTCGCCTCAGAAACCCCCGCAGACGGGGCGAGACCGACAGCGAGGCGGCGGCCGGCCGCGGCAGCGGCACTGGGATCGGGAACAGCACACACCGGCTCAGCCTCAGGCACCTCAGGAAACGACCCGGAGCGCCCCAGGAGCACCGAAGCAGAGGCGCACCGTCGCGCCAAAGCAGCACGGCGGCAGCCCTCCCCGTCGCGGGGAGGGCCACACACGGCCCTTGGCCGCCCAGAGCGGGCGGCGAGCGAGAAGCACCCGCTACGTCAAAGGACCCCGGGAGCGAGGTCGAGGCCGGATTCCGCACCCCCGCCCTTCCCCGCACCGCGAACGGGCGGGGAGGCAAGGCGAGGGACCCGCAGGCAGGACGAGAAGAGCTGGCCCATTCACCATGAATGTCCGTCCCTCGCCTGGCGCGGCTTTGGTCCAGCCCAGGAGAGCGCAGAGTCACCACATCGATCAGCAGAGTGGGCGGGAGAGACCCAGGGAGCAGGGGGAGACCCGGCGAGGACCGCTTCTAAGAGGAGCCTGCTACGGCCTCACCGGCCCCACACCCCAGGGAGAGCGGCCGACGACACGGAACGGGGAACGCCTGACACGCGCGACTCAGAGCCATGGAAACGAGCGTCGTCACACCGCCCCCGGTGCCCGCAGCGAGGAGCGCACGGGCGGTAAAGGACCACCCGCCACCTCCCCCGCCGCCCCCCGGCGCCAGAAGACCGGCCGGCCGGAGGTGGCACCACCACCGCGAGGGCACTCCAGGTGCGCCAAAGAGCCGTCGCACGCAGGCCCAGGCAAGCAGCTCCAGAGGGAACGGGTCCGGGCCACCCCATCAGCCCAGAGCCCGGCACGCACCCGGAGGCCCAAGCTCCCTCCCTCTGGCGGCACGCGCCAGAGGACAACGTGTCAGCACCTACCCGATGGCAGAAAACGGCCAACTCGGGCCAAAACAATCGCGACCGGGGCAACGGGGAACAGTTCACTCAGCACCGCCGCCTTCCCTGAACAGAGTCGCGGTCAGCACACCGCGAGATCGAGCCCATCACCGAGCTCCAGAGCCCCTAGGGACAACTGGTCGACCCTCGTGGACGAAGGCGAAAACAAGAGACGGGGACCACCATCTCCAACGAGCAGGACCGGGGGGCGGCCGGGGAACACGCTAAGGCGACCCACCACCGAAGGACGCCGGGCATAGCCATCAGGACAAGCCCCGGGCAGCGGGCCCCCAAAGAGGGAATGCGGCAAGGCCGGCCAAGCACACCCCTCTGGCCCGCCCGGCGCAGCCCCGCGGCCCCGCGGCCAAAACCCGTGAGAGAGAGGGAGAGGGAGAGGCAGCGGGAGAAAAATAACACAGGAGTCCCGGCGACCGACCCAGACGGGGCCAAGCGAAGCCCGTGGCGGCGAAGGAACCGCTCAGACTGCCACCCGAGGCGCCCGCGGCCCGGACCGAGCAGGGAGAGAAGACAACCGACACACACACAAAGCCTGCCGGTCCAGTATACCGCCAACGGGCCACAACGGCCCAGCCCAGCGCGACCGAGACAGTTCCGCTGGCGCCGCCCAACTCCTGGATCTCTGTCTCGGCCACCGCCACCGAATATCACGCCTTGGCGACTTCCGAGGATCAGACGCTCCCATAAAAGCGGCCACCAGGTGGAGCTCGACAACCGTCAACCAAATCAGGCGGAAGGGACGCGGAACCTCGGGCGGCGTCAGCGGGATCCGCTCCGCAGGGGTCGTAGAGAGTCACCCGGACACATCCCACCGGCCGGGTCGCCCCGCCAGGGCCCCCCACAGCGGCGGGCGCGAGACGCAGGCAGATCGGCCCAGCACCCCTAGAGAATCCGGCCGGGGACACGGGCGGTGTGGGACTTCAAAACCGAAACCACCACGGTGAAGCCACTATCAGACGGGCAGATTGCTAGGCCACGGTCGGATCCATCCACAGAATGGAGGAATTGACAGAAACGTGTAAAAACCCGTTGAAATCGGTTGCTTGGGAATTTGATCTGCTGGTCTTTGGGCTTGGTGTTTCCGCCTGTTTCTGTACCCAAAAAAAAAAAAAAAAAAAACCGGAAGATGAACAGCCTCTGAGAATCCTTCCTCCTCTGTCTGTGTCTGTGGTTCAGTGCCAGAGGGCCGGCCTAGCACATAGGAGGCACTGGGTTTGAGCCTTAGCGCGGCATACAAAAAGGAACACAGTCAAGAGAAGGCGTGCTGTCCACCTACAACTACTCTAAAAAAGAAAAAAGAAAAAAAAAAAAAGAATACTGACCATAATAGGAAAAAGGATTCTTCCTTGTGGAGTTCTATTTTGTCTGGCCACATTTTATATACATATATAAACATTTTTTTTTTATTTTTTTAAGAGAGAGTGAGAGAGAATTTTAATATTTACTTTTTAGTTTTCGGTGGACACAACATCTTCGTTTGTATGGGGCGCTGAGGACCGAACCCGGGCCGCACGCAACCAGGCGAGTGCGCTGCCACTTGAGCCACATCCCCAGCCCCTTTTTTAACTTTTACTTATTTTTCTTTTTTAAAGACAAAAGAAGGAGAGAGAGGGAGGGAGAGAGAGAGAGGGAGGGAGAGAGAGAGAGGGAGGGAGAGAGAGAGAGAGAGAGAGAGAGAGAGAGAATTTTTTAATGTTTGTTTTTCAGTATTCAGTGGGCACAACATCTTTATTTTATTTTATGTGGTGCTGAGTATCGAACCCAGCGCCCCGCGCATGCCAGGGGAGCGCGTTACCACTTGAGCCTCATCCCCAGCCCATTAATTCTTATCTGTATTTGTGTTTTTATTTACCAATTTTTTTTTTTTTTCATCTTGTGAAAACAGATCAACTTTAATTTCAGCACCTGAAGCTATCCAAGGGTATGCTCTATAAAGGTCATGGGACTGTTGTACACATTCAATAAAGTGACAACTCTGCCATACCACTTAGTATCTCACAATCAGGAACATACTTTTGAATTGCTTAAACAGAATCCACAGAATTAAAACAAAATCAGAAGCCATCCACAGTTATACTAATTGTCAATTACAAGTTTTACAATTAATACTTGATATAACAGTCAATATATAGCAGGGGATATTGAAATGATTTCAGAGTCTCATCCAGTTGTATTCGATTGGGAAGGTTTCTTGAATGGGGATAAAACTGGCCAAAGATAGATACAACCAGGATCAGACCAGCAAGTAAAAGTTCTACCACAGTTTCTGTGGTTTCCACTTTTTTTTTCTTTGTCAGTTAAAAGTGAACAGTGAGAATTAAATACTTATCTTTACATATACACAAGGCATGCTGTGAAGCATATCTGCTTACAAACATATAAAAATACTTGTTAAATAGTTCAATAAGAAAATAATGCATAAAAGTACATAGCGAAAACATTAACCATCTGTGACTCTGGAAAGCTCAATTCCGTATTTTATATGACAGCAAACAAAAACAACTTTAGTTTTTTTGGAATGCCTTAAACCTGAAATACTTGAAAAGGAAGACAGACAGAAATCATTCATTCTTATCCTTAGCATGGCTGTGAAAGAGTTAAATTAAGAAACCAAGTACACATTGAGATGCCCAAGTCCAGAATGAGTCCAAATATTTGGCCACATAGAACACTATCATCTTCAAGAGGAGGAGTCATCACAGGCTTGATAAGCAGTTTTTTTTTTTTTTTTTTAAAGAGAGAATTTTTTAATATTTATGTTTTAGCTTTCGGCGGACACAACATCTTTGTATGTGGTGCTGAGGATGGAACCCGGGCCGCACGCATGCCAGGCGAGCGCGCTACCACTTGAGCCACATCCCCAGCCCCGAGAAGCAGGTTTTAATCCATAAATACAATAGGTATTTTGGTATTTTGGCCACTGGGAAACAAAAGCTGTAGTATCAAGAAAGGTCTGATATGTCTCAATTTTGTAAACTCCGTTCAGTGTATTTAAGGTTATCTAAGGTTGACATCAAAATCTTTAAAGATAGGCAAAAAATTCATATTAAAAAAAAAAACCCTCCTGTGGATGTTAGAATAACAGTAGGTAATATGATTCCAGAAGTTAAAAATTATTTCACAACCTAAAACTTCAGCTTAGCAAACAGCTTAGGTTCCACAACTGATTCATCCCTATTAAGATGTAAGCCCTTAAAAGAAGAATATGTCTGTATATGTAGACATGTATTTAGAAAGAATCAGATCATCTTTGAAGCAGCCTTAGTGTTTCCTTTAAATTGGTCTGGAAAGGATTAGCCGGCTTCTTGGTCTAAGGCTAACACGGTGATCATTTGTCTAAGGCTAGAAAGGTACCAACATGAGGTAAACCATCAGGAGAGGAGGAGGAGATGAGGGCTTTTCCTGGGAGTTGGTAGCTAAAATTCAAGGGATTTTTAGAAAATGACACAATGGCAGCCTTTCTTGTCTTTTTCTTTCCGAGTTGGTTCCGGTGAAGGAGGACATTCTTGCTCTTGAAATTTCCTTATAACCCGGACAAGTTCATGAAAGGCTTGATCTACATTCATCCTCATCTTTGCTGATGCCTCCATGTATGTTACTTTAAGTTGCCATGCTAACTGCTGTCCTTCCTCCTGTGTAACCTGTCTTTCATGATCCAGGTCTGCTTTATTACCAATTAAAATCATTGGAAACTCATCACGATCCTTTACTCTGAGAATCTGTCTTTGAAACGTATAGATTTCTTCAAAACTGCGGAGCCCAGCCGGGCCGAGCCGCGCCGAGCCGCGCCGAGCCTCCGCCGCCCGCCCTAGGCCCGGCTTCGGGGACGTGTGCGGACGGGCGGGGGTCCCGAGCGCCGGGAGCTGCCAGGAAGGACTCTGGGCGCCGCAGCAAGCCCCGGGGCTGACTTGGTGCCGCCCGAGGCGCAGAGAAGCCGACTGAGCGCAGGGGTCAGGGGCTGCAGCGGCCGGGGACTGGCTCCTCTGAGCTTCTCCGCAGCGCCTGCGGAACGCAGCCTCCACCGCCGCTACAAATGGCCGTCTATTTACCTATCTGTTTACCTGAGTTTTTTGTTGTTTTTTGAGCATTTTCTTAAACCGCAAGTCATTTTCCATTGGGTCACAGAGCCAAATTTTACGTTTAGGCACTTGGTAATAAGAAGCTATAACAGGGCTCTAAGAGCGGTTGCCTTGGCTAAAAAGCGTGGGCCCTTGTCCCAGAGCGAAACAACAACAACAACAACGGGGGGGGGGGGGGGGGGACAAAAAGCCAAAAAAAAAAAAAAGAATCAAACAAATAATCCAATCAATCCATGGGCCAAGGACCTGAACAGATACTTCTCAGAAGTGGATTAAGACGCTCCTATAAAAGCGGCCACCAGGGGGAGCTCGAAAACCGTCAACAAAATCAGGCGGAAGGGACGCGGAACCTCGGTCGGTGTCAGCGAGATCCGCTTAGCAGGGGTCGTAGAAAGTCACCTGGACACGTCCCGCCAGCTGCCCACCCCACCCCCACCCCCACCCCCACCCCACCCCGCGCCAGGGTCCCCCGCAGCAGCAGGAGGCGCCGGCAGTCTGCCCAGCACCCCTAGAGAATCCGGCGGTGTGGGACTTCAAAACCGAAACCACCACGGTGAAGCCACAATTAGTCAGGCCGACTGATAGGCCACGGTTGGATCCATCCAGACTATGTAGGAATTGACGGAAACATGTAAAAATCAGTTTGAAATCGGTTGCTTGGGAATTTGATCTGCTTGTCTTTGGGCTTTGTGTTTCCTGCTTTTTCAGTACAAAAAAAAAATTGGAAGATGACCAGCCTCTGAGAATCCTTTCTTGTCTAGGGGCTGTCTGTGTCTTTGGGTCAGTGGCAGAGGACCGGCCTAGCACAGAGTTTGAGCCTTAGCACGCCATACAAAAAGGAACAAATCGAAAGAAGGTGTGCTGTCCACCGACAACGTACTACGAAACAGAAAAAAAAAAAAAAAAAAAAAAAAAAAAGAATACTAATCATAATAGGAAAAAGGATTCTTCCTTGTGGAGTTCTATTTTGTCTGTTTGGCCATTTTATCTTTTTATTTCTTTCTTTTTTTTTTTTTTTTTGTTGTTGTATTTTTATTTTTATTGATCTATCAATATCACGGAGCCAAATTTTACATTTAGGCACTTGGTAATAAGAAGCTGTAACAGGGCTCTAAGTGAGGCTGCCTTGGCTAAAAAGCATGGTCTGTTGCCCTAGACTGAAACACCACATGCTCTGGGATAAATCAAGCTGGAGAAAGCTTGCCATCTCTACCTTCATTTTTATCTGTGTGCACATATTACGCACTGTTTCATCTAACAAGTAGCAGTGCAACCAATATCTATCAGCCCTAAATGGACCCAACCCCTGCCCTCCCCAGCCACACAGGAGACCACAGTCTGAGCAAGAGCACTTCATGGTGTTGTCAGTCTGGTGTTGTGGCTCAATGGTACAGCACTTACCAAGTACGTATGAGGCACAGGGTTCAATCCCAGCACCACATTAAAATCATCATCATCACCTAAATAAACAAAATAAACATATGTATATATTTATCTGTTTATTTATTGGAGGAGGCCTGTAACCAGGGATTGAACTCAGTGGCACTCACTGACTGCGGAGCCACATCCCCTAGCCCTACCTCTCTAGTATGTTACTTAGAGACAGGGTCTCACTGAGTTGCTTAGTGTCTCACTTTTGCTGAGGGTGGCTTTAAACTCTCGATCCTCCTGCCTCGGCTGTGTGTGTGTGTGTGTGTGTGTGTGTGTGTGAGAGAGAGAGAGAGAGAGAGAGAGAGAGAGAGAGAGAAGCGTGTCTGGGATGACAGGCATAGGCCACTGTACCCAGTCACTTATTTATTTTATTTTCAGTATGACTTCAAGGTACACACAAGACAATCACTGCCAGGCGTAGGAGGAACATAGCACATTGATAAACAGTCAGATGTTTGAGGAAGCATTCAACAATCTTAAGGTAGTGTGCAAGTCTTTCAATAACCTCAAAATACCTACATGAGGGTTGGGATTGTAGCTCAGTGGTAGAGTGCTTGCCTTGCATTCGTGAGGCCCTGGGTTCCATCCTCAGCACCACATAAAAATAAATAAATAAAAATAAAGATATTGTGTCCATCTACAGCTGAAAAATAAATAAATACATAAATAAATGGATGAATGAATAAATAAATACCTACATGAAAACCAGAGAGAATTAAAAGAAACGATGGATAAATCTATTATGGCAAAGAGGCGAGAACACTCATCCCTTAGCAGCTGACGACTTAGGCCATAAATAAATAATCAGTAACAAAGGACAGCAGAACTACATCGCGAACAACCCACACCTAATGGGCATGTTCAGAACACTGCAAGGCCACCACCACACAGCAGACATTCTTTTAAAGCGAATACGGAATGTTTACCAAAGTTGACCGTAGAATGGAACATAAACCAAATCTCCACAAAGTCTAAAAGATGAAATCACACCACAACTCTTCTCTGAACAACACAAAAGTAAGCTGGAGGTCGGGCATGTTGGCCACTGCCAGGAGTCATTTCAAGAACCGGATTAAACCCAAAGAAAGTATAAACCTGTAGATTCACAAATCTCAGGGAGAAATAGCAGCATCCATCTTTCACAAACTCTTGAGAGGGGCAGGTCAGGGGTCAAGGTGAGATTGAAATACCCCCAACAAAGTGTCAACTTTATCAAATCAGTAGCCTAGAGAGAGCAGGTACTTGTACTATTCCTTCTCGGTGCCATTGTGGTTTTTCTTTGGGGGGGGGGGGGGAGGGGGAGGGGTGGTTCCAGCCTCTTTGGGTTCCTACCACTTTGTCTGCAAGGGAAAATTTGTTTTCTGTCAGGATGGGGTGCCAGTTATCAGGACGGGCGGGGAAGTAAGATTCTTACACTAAACCGGGCTTGCTTGGGGGCAGGTCTCAGTTCTAATTTACATAACAAAAGGCAGTGCAAAGTCTCTCCCACTGCCCCTGAAGGAAGAAAAATGTGGCCTCTCCAGGCTGTTCACAATTCCCAACCTGTTTCAAATTCCAGTATGGTTTCGCGTATCTGTTTTAAGGGTCAGTTTGTCTCTCTAACTCTGCATTTATGCTGACCGATTGGTTTAAAACTAAACTAAGAGGTTAATTTGAATATCATTTGTTTCACAGCATTGGTTCAATGTGTCCACCAGCATTTAATTTCTCTCTCCTGATGTTCCTTAGTAATCTGATTGCTTTGGCCTCCTTCTCCTGGATCATGTGTAACTTGCCCCCCTTTGGTATAAAAAGAAACCTAGGAGGAGATTGATCCTAAAGAAAAGGGGTGCTCCACTAAGTGAGAAACTGAAAATCAAGCGAGAGAGAGAGAGAGTGTGTGTAAGTTATAGAGAGAGAAGGGGAGAGTCTCTTGTACTTCAGGGTTTTTGTTTGTCTGTCTGTCTGTTTGTTTCTTTGTTTGTTTGTTCTCTAATAATTACAGTGTTTCAATTGGAAGCTCTGCCCTGGGTAATTCTTTCCAATTCTTAGAAAGTAGTAACTGTGGTTATGTTCATTTCTGTTAATGATCCATTCTTCCTGCCTCTTAAATTCATTGATCACCCAGAACTTTTTTGTTTGGGGCAGGAGGGGGCCAGGTGCTTGAGAGAATTTTTTTTTTTTTTTCCCTGTGTCATTTGAACGGAGATTTGGACCTCTGACTAAGAGTAGAGTTTTCCTAGAGAAAAGAGAAGAGCTCTAAGGGAAAAGCAGGGGGATTAGATTTAAAAAAAAAAAAAAAAAAAAAAAAGCCTTTTGAAACCAAACTATTGTTAGGTAAAACTGCTTACTCTTTGCCGTGAATGAGAAGAATCTTAAAATATGTGATATGTTTGGGTCAGTCCAATGTGTCTTTGCGATGATTCATCATCTGAAGTGGCACCCCCTTTCTCCACTGAAAAGTCTTAACTGGGCCTCTTCAGAAATCTTCACCCAGACTGGTTTTAGGTCTGTCAGGCAGCCGAAGAGTCTCTGCCAAAGAACTCAAGGTGGATAAACTTCCTATTTTCGTGTCGCCCTGTTTACTTGGCCACTGGCCGAGAAGATACCAGCACTCCCCCTTACTAGTTTTTCACAAACATATCCAGAATAGTACTTTGAAGAAATGTGCAAACAAGGCCTCTGGCCTTGAGCTGGACTTCACAGAGATGTCTACAGGTTTAAGATACGAGAAGAAGTTACCAACTGGACTCCATGGTAACAGCTGGCAGGGGGAGACTAGACAGGGGAGAAGAAGCTCTCCCCTTCTCAGGTGTTGTCCTCGAGGGGTTAACATGCCCAGAACAGTGAGAGAAAAAGCTGCTTTTATGTGAACTTCTGCTGACCATGAGTTTCTGAGCCCCTCCCCTTACATGCTCGGTAGAAAACTCTGAAACTACCTGAACTCAGGGGATTAATTCATTACAGCAAAAGCCAGCCGTGTCCTCTGAACTTGGCTGCAGCCAAATAAAACCGTTTTCCTGCTCTGTTCGGTCGGTGCCTTGCCTCATTTGTCCCTACAACACATCCATGTAAGGAAGACTTTATCAAACCAGTAGCCTAGGTAAAGCAGGTTCCAGGTTACTGTCACGAGCAGTTTCTCAGCCTTGTCTGGTTACCAGGAGTTCCCTTCCGGATATCTGCACTGGACCCCGGACCGCGACGTACGCGAACACCAAGCACGAACTCGATTGCCTTTTGAAATGCTGGTTTATTCGCACACCACACAAAGCAATACACGAGGTGGCTGGCACACAACTGCACGATCTTACTCTCAGGCGACGAGAGTTAGTTGTGAGCAATTACATGGAGTTTCCCCCGCGCTTATATACTTTACAAGTTGTTCATACCTAACTTATCTAACATAAGCATACTGCCTGACTACTTTATCATCCTATGACCACAACTTAGAAGGTTACATCATCCACACTCAAAAAGGTTATATCATCCACTTATCTAATATAGACACACTCTCTGGTCATCTTGTGACCAGCACTAAAAAGTCACTGAGTTACTGCAAAGTCCAAACAAGTCCAAACAAGTCCAAACAAGTTTCTCTGCTGATCCATGTTGTTTATTCATCCTTGATGTTTACTCCTGTCAGTTGCTTTTTGCCACCACCACCACCACCAACAACAACAACAACCCCTCCCCCCTTTCGCCCCCCCCCCCCCTTCTTTGCAACTGAGAGATAAGATCCAGCTAACATGGGTCACTCTATATGCAATGAATACCAATAATTTCTTCTGATTTTTTTTAACTACATACAAACAAACAAACCAAAAACCATGAAAAGTATAAACTATGTTACTGAGAATCAAGAAGAGTAATTCACTCATGTAAATTCAGAAATTCGTAAGGGTGGCTGTGGTTTCTGTCTGTTGCTGTTGTTGTCCTTTTTAAAAAAATTTTTCTCCCAACTGTCAAATCAAGGAACTGGGGGGGGGGGGGGAGGTGGGGGGGGGTCAGAAAGAAAATGTAACAGGGGTCCACTTTATATGCTTTGAGTATAAGTCTCACTGCTCAGCCACTGAGGCTCATGTTAAAACCCATATCCTTTTTCCTTTCTCTTTTTCCTTCCCTCCCCCTCCCTAATCATAGGTGAAGGCTATATTGACTTTCAGGGTCGGTTATCTGCCCATTGGCTAACAAATATTTAGAATTTCCATCCAGAAAATCACTTTTCTGTTTGATAACCTTGTTAGGCCTCGAACAACAGAGTGTCAGCAGAGTCGTCAGAGTTTTGTTGCTGTAAAGGTTCAGTTCTTATGTTTTCTTATTATAATAAATTCCCCCTCTTCCTTCTGAGATGCTTTGCCTCTGAGCAACACCCCCCCCCAACACCTACCCCCCCTCTCTCTCTCTCTCTCTCTCTCTCTCTCTCTCTCTCTCTCTCTCTCATTACCGCAGGGCTCCATAAGTTGCTGAGGCTGTGTTAGTCTTGTGATTCTCCTGAATCACCCCACATGTCTGTCACTGGAGATGTGTGCACATCTGGGGACTAGAGTAGTATGCTGTGTGTGAGAGATTATTTTATTCTTCAAAAGTCGGTACACTTAAAGACATATAGGTTTCCTACATGAGAGGTCACCAATTAGTGCCCTTTTTATTAGAACGTGTATTGTATCGAAGCTCTAAACTTATCCCATAGTCAGTGACACATGTGGAAGTTCTAACATATGCATTCGCATTCGGTGTAACATTCAGATTTAAAAAAAAGAAAAAAAAGATCTGTGCTTGGGGCTGGGGATGCGGCTCAAGTGGTAGCCCGCTCACCTGGCATGCGTGCGGCCCGGGTTTGATCCTCAGCACCACATACTAACAAAGATGTTGTGTCCACCGAAAACTAACTAACTAACTAACTAACTAAATAAATAAATAAATAAATATTTAAAAATTCTCTCTCTCTGTCTCTCGCTCTCACACCCTCTCTAAAAAAATTTTTAAAAATAAATAAATAAATAAAAAGATCTCTGCCATTAATGACCAGTTTTCACATCTGTTAGTTTTAATTGAGTAAGTAAGGGTTTGGTGATCGTTTGTTGAAAGAATACTCCTGTACCAGGTGAGTGGCAGTGTTTTCTGAACGCATAAGAGTATTTGTCCACTTGAGTCCAAGCTGTTCACCTAGGTCCAACTGTTGGTGAGCAAAAACCACATCGTGGCAGTTATCTGGCCAGAGTCATAGATTCTGAACGTGGCTTCCAAAGTCAAAGGTCAATGAATGTACGTAGGACTTCTAGGCAATGTGATGTGAAGATCTCTGGGCTTGTTGTACAATAAATATGTCTGTGTTCCTTCAGCATTGAAGGAAATGTATTCATTCTAGAATGCAAAGCTTGGGCTAGGGTTTTAGATCGGTAGTAGACCACTTGCCTGGGACGTGTGGGGCGCCGGATTCGATCCTGAGCACCACAGAACCCAAAACAAAGGGGCACACAAGCAAATAGGGTAAAGATAGTGTGTCCATCCATCTACAACTCAAGAAATTAAAGGGGAAAAAAATTAAAATGCAAGTTTTAGCCAGGCATGGGTTGGGGGTTCATGTCTGTCCTCCCCCCCCCCCCCCCAGAGGATCAGGAGGAGCTTGAGAGAAGGATTGTAAGCTCATAGCGAGAGAAAGTAACCTCGCGAGACCCCTGTCTCCAAAAGAAAAGTTGTGATAGTAAAAGCAAATGGGACTCCGTTTTGTTTTATGTCTCCATTCTGTAAAACAACCAGGCCAAGTAGAAGGGTGATGACTGGGGCAAGATGTTCTTTTCCTTGTGCTATAGAAACCTTTAAGAACACGGAACTACGTGATGGGACATTGTTTCTGTAACTAGCCCATAACGGGGGGGGGGGGGGGGGGGGGTCTAAGCTTCTGTCACTGGAGTGGCTAGGCTGATTGTGATTGGCTGAGCGTCCCTCCGCCTGACTTCACTCTCCCGCTTCTGTAACATGGCTTGCTTGCATTAGCTAGACGCCCCCTCCCCCCAAAACGTCCCTTTTGCAGGTTTCAGGCTTATAAGGGGCACCCTTGCAATTGTTTGGGGCTGGCCAGGGGAACAGCTTTATGTTCTTCTGCTCAGTCGCCACTACTTGTGCTTTAATAAAGGCTTGATTCCTTTCTACGTGAGTGGTCTGGAAGTCAGTTTTTGAAACCCTGGGACCAAGCTTTAACTAGAACAAGCAAGCAAGCCAGAAAACAAATGAATAGATAGATAGATAAATTGAATATGGGGATGTGGCTCAGTCAGTGGTCAAGTGAGCGCTTCTGGGTTCAACTCATAAATCAATGGATTTACCAAAAATGTATAAAAATATCTGTATAAAAAGGGGATGTTGGTTTAGCTCAGTGGTAAACTGTGTCTGTGTTCAGTCCCCAGTTCCAGGCTCCAGTCAGAAACCAGCCCCTGTGTGAGGGGCTGGTTTTTAGTTCCATCCCCACCAAGGAAACCCTGACATGAGTATGGGGAGCCTTATTTGTCTATTGGATGCCAAGGGTAGAGTGATTTCCATCTTGATCTGCCCCCCCCCCCCCGCTTTTTTTTTTTTTTTCTGTGTGAGCAAGGTCTCTTCTAGTGTCTTGATTTTATTTATTTATTTATTTATTTATTTGGCCTAGTTGGAAACAATGCCTTTATGTTATTAGTTTCTTTTTATCTGGAGCCGAGGATGGAACCCAGGGCCTCGAATATGCTAGGCGAGCACTCCAACGCTGAGATATAAAGGACCCCAGCCCATCCCAGCCCAGCACGGCAGTGTTCAATATTTTTTTTTTTTTTTTCCTTTCCCGTGGGCACTTTGAGATGAGATTTCCTTGCCTGTTTTGGTTGTTTGAGTCTCTCTTTGTTCACTACTTTTGTTTCTTTTGTGATGCTAGGCTGGGGAAGAGACCCAGGGCCTTGGGCATTGATCCACAAACGGTCTTGATTGCTGGGCAACACCCTCACCTTTTTTCCTTTGTCTCTTCCCTTCCCCAGAAAGTAAACCCAGGAAGGGCCTCCCTCTCCTTCTCCCAGGCCCAAATTCATCCTGTTTGGGTTTTGTGCACAGACCGGTACACACTAGACACACACACACACACACACACACACACACACAGGAAACATCACCGTTTTGTTTTTGTTTGTTTCTCTCTTAACCTCATCCAGGCCCTCCCTCATAACTCTCAGGGGTGGGGGAAGGTGTTTACTATGGACCTCTAGTGGTGACAGCCTTGGGAGGGACTACTGCTGGGGAATTGGAGTGAGTGGGATGGGGGAAGTGTGGATTATAGTTCAAATTCCAAGGGTCGGGCAGAGGCACAGAAGCTATCTCCTAGGTGGGGCATGTTAAAGGCTAAGGAAAGTGATCAGATACCAGGGGTGAAAGCGATATGTCCTCCCCGCCCCCCAGTGCTTCCGGGGGACTTTACTGTATGGGGGAGGGGGGGCGGGGGAACAACCGCACTGAGGCCCGTGCCCATCTGTCTTTCCAGGGACTCAGTAGGCTGAGGGAAGAGAGGAAGATATGACGCGGCGGCTTGCAGCTTAGTGATCTCTATATGGATATAGATATACATATCTAAGTCTGTCTGTCTGTCTCTCTATCTATCTATCTATGTCTACACATGTAGATAGATTCTATCTAAACTGGAAATGGAACTCAGGCAGGCCTTCCAAAATGACGGTAGCTTTGCGCCACCTAGCGTTCAGTGACTGCAACTAACGAGGCTGCCCTTTTCAGACCACAGACCACTCACTGTGGACTCCCAAGTTCCACAGGGTGGAAACCCGTCGCTATGCACATTCTCGTGTATATGCTTGTGTTTCTGACCCGGTGGCAAGATGAGATCCGACTGAAGAAGCCAAGCAAGCCTAAAACGTGTGTCCCACCTTCACCACTCCTAAGTGTGGAGGATTAGCTGACTGAGAAAGCCTTAGGGGAGGGAGCAGCTTCGGTCCCATAGGGGACAGTTGGGGAAGGCAAGGACCCTGAGTAGCTGCACAGTTGCTCTGGGATCCAATTTTACCTGTAGAACTACTCGGCGCTACATAAACCTCAGCCAGCCAGCCAGCCTGTGCTGCATTTTGTCCTGTCTTTATTGGTATTAGGTACTTTCCAGAAGAAATGGGGGGGGGGGGGGGGATTTCCCATCTCGTGTCAAGAGTCTCCCGGGACCGAATCCTCCTTGTCCATGCTTTCCTTGAAGATCCTTTAGAGATTCTTCACTTCGAGATGGACGGATGTGTGTGCTGCTGCAGGTTTGACAGCCATCCGGGAGGAAAAACAACCACAAAAAAAAAAAAAAAAAAAAAGTGTCCCAAATCATCTTTGTCATCATTCCACCATCCTTGGAAGAACGAAGTCGATCCAAAAGTCCTGGAAGAGAACAGTAAGAGTAGTGAAAGATCAGAATGGTAGGACCGTGTCCAGCAACCACCACCTCAGCTACTCACCAGAGAAGGTGAGGTCCTGGGAGTACTCAGGCAACCTCCAGAGACCTTGAGCTTTAACCAGCAAATAGAGAAAGGAGAGAGGGAAGGGGAAGGGGAAGGGGAAGGACACCCCCCCCCCACCCCATGTGATAACACCACCACAGGGTTTATCACAGACTGAGATAGGATGTTGTCTCCTTTGATGTTAGCCAACATGAGCAATCAAGGGACACTCCCTCTCAAAAAAAAAAAAAAAAAAATTGAGGTGTAACTCTGTGGTGGTGGTTAGGTACTTCTGGATTCAATCCAGTGGAAATCATATCACCTTTCTTCCCTGTTTTAGGCAGACTTATCTGTCCTTGAGTCCACGCCCAGCGTAGTCTTGAAGTCACATAGACTTTGGAGACCAGAGGATGTCAGAAATGACTCTTATCCAAAGTAAGAAGCCGAATTACAACTGCGGCCAGGAAGAAGTGCAAGGTGGCCTTTGAATCTCCTCTACAAAACCTCCTGTTGTTGCTGACGTGCAGAAGAGTCCCTGTGTTTTTGCTTTGCCAGTGCTGCCATAAGCCTTTTTTCCTGTGTCTCAAGACCTTGCCATCCTTATTGGATTGGGCCAAGCTTTCAGCAACAGGAAGAGGAGAGAGAGAGAGAGAGAGAGAGAGAGAGAGAGAGAGAGAGAGAGAGAGAAAGGCCGGGGGAGGGGGAGCAAATATTAAAAAAAAAAATCAAGAACAAAAATAAAGAAAAGTAAACGAAAGGAAGCACCACCAGCACCAGCACCAGCAGGAAAGAAACAGTGAAGCAAAAGTGAAAGAAAGGAAGGAGGGAAGGAGAGAGGGAGCGAGCGAGAGTTGAGTTGGTGGGCAAGGAAGGACAGAAATGCACAAACACTCAAGAGCACCCCCCCCCTGGCTGTGACATTCCTCTCCAGGTACTGACCACCAAGAGAAGAAAAAGCCCAGACCCACACAAGTAATGATTTGATGCATGCAATTAAAACTGAACTCCCGATTAGGAAAGAATGTCCCCACTTGAAATAAGGAATATTCGTGGAGTCATCCTACCGCCACTTATAGCTAAAAAGAAACCATTGACAAATTAACTTGGGCGGGGGGGGGGGGATGGGGGGAGGAAGAGGAAGAGGAGGAGGAGGAGGAGGAGGAGGAGGAGGAGGAGAGGGAGAGGGAGAGGGAGAGCGGAGGGGAGGGGAGGGGGAGGTTAGGGTGCGGGTGGGGGAGGGGAGGGGAAGGCGGGGCGAGGAGGAGGAGGAGGAGGAGGAGGAGGAGGAGGAGAAAAACAGAGGAAGAAATGAGACAAGAGAAGTCTGCGAACTCCATTTTGCACACAGATGCCCCTGGTGGCACAGGATTGTAATCCCAGGGACTCGGGAGGATGAGGCAGGCAGAGTGCAATGCGTCAAAACTCCAGTAGCACTCCCAGTCCCACATCAAAGCCAACCAAAAGAAAAACACACATAATTTCACTTACCCAGGCAGTATTTACATTGGGACAACTGGTCGACCTCTTTCGTTGGGGGTGTACTGGTCGACCTCCGGGATATATATATATATATATATATGTGTGTGTGTGTGTTGCCTTGGAGGAGGAAAGGAGTAATAGGATGAGGGGGTCAAGGAAAAGAGAGAGAGAGAGAGAGAGAGAGAGAGAGAGAGAGAGAGAGAGAGAGAAGGGTGAAACTTAGGGGCTGGGTGTGTGGCTCAACCGGTAGCATGGGGCGCTGGGTTAGATCGCACCAAATAAAACATAAAATAAATAAAAATAAGTTAAAAAATAATAATAATAAAATAAAGATGTTGGGTCCACCGAAAACTAAACAATAAATATTAAAAAAAAAAAAAAAAAAAAAAAAGGAAGGAAGGAAGGAAGGAAGGAAGGAAGGAAGGAAAGAAAGAAAAGGCGTGTATGAGTGAACACCAATTTCGACCCCAACCCCCATCCCGCTTATGTTAGGACAGCTGGTCGACCTCCGTACTTACCGCATGAAAAAAAATTCCAAGTCCTCATGCGGACAACTGGTCGACCCCGGTCGTGCTGGGGCAAACCGGCCAACTGGTCAACCTGCGGGAGGGTGGGGGCGGAAGAGGGGGAGAGGGGGAGAAGAAATGTAAGTAAACCAGCGCGGCAAACAATCAAACAAGCCCCGCCTCCCCGCCCCCAACCAAAAAAGGAAACCAATCATCTAGGGCTGTGAATATATCTCTGCAGGTAGAGTGCAATGCGTTCGAATGTCCAGTAGCAGTCTCAGTCCCGCATCGAACCGAGTCAAACGAGAAGCAGCAATACGGGTACTCTTCCAGGCAGATTTCACATTGGGACAACTGGTCGACTTCCGGGGAGGGGGCGGGGCGTGTGTTGGAGGAGGAAAGGAGTCATAAATAGGGTGAGGGGGGCAGGGAAAAGAGAAAGAGAGAGAGAAGGATATATAAATAAAGAAATTGAGGGGCTGGGGGTGTGGCTCAAGCGGTAGCGCGCTCGAGTGGCATGCATGGGGCGCTGGGTTAGATCGCACCAAGTAAGAATGAATGAATTGATAAATAAATAAATAAAAAAGATGTTGGGTCCCCGAAAACTAAACACTAAATAAAAAAAAAGGAAGGAAGAAGGAAGGAAAAGAAAAGAAAGAAAGAAAGAAAGAAAGAAAGAAAGAAAGAAAGACTCGTACGAATTCAGAAACCATCCGACCGCGGTCCTCCCTCGCTCGGTTTACGTCAGGACAGCTGGTCGACCTCCGTACTTACCGCATGGAAAAAAATTCCAAGTCCTCATGCGGACAACTGGTCGACCCCGGTCGTGTTGGGGCAAACCGGCCAACTGGTCAACCTGCGGGGCGGGGCGGGGAGAGGAGAGGAGAGGAGAGGAGAGAAAGGCTCACGTCGGGACAGCTAGTCGACTTCCGGGGAGGGGGCGGGGCGTGTGTTGGAGGAGGAAAGGAGTCATAAATAGGGTGAGGGGGGCAGGGAAAAGAGAAAGAGAGAGAGAAGGATATATAAATAAAGAAATTGAGGGGCTGGGGGTGTGGCTCAAGCGGTAGCGCGCTCGAGTGGCATGCATGGGGCGCTCGG
>NC_092504.1:475000-490000 GCF_047511675.1 Marmota flaviventris
CACACCACCGACGGTAGCGTAGCGCACAAGGCAGGGGGCGGCCAGTGGGGGAATCCGGTACCCCACATGAGGCACGCCCTTCACGGATCGCTAGAGAAACGTTCCTCACTGAGGGTGGGCGGCACCCGACCCAGCCCCTCTCCTAACCGGCCGCCGAGACAACGAGGGGGATCTGCGGTATGGGCAAGCACAAGGCTTCTTGAGCGTTCGCGGCCGGGGACACCCAAAGCCCCATCGCCTCGGGGACCGGACCGGCCCCAGCTCGGCGTCCCGCCACAATCGCTCAAACGCCCGGGCAACGTCTCCTTTCCCCCACCGGAGGTGGGGAAGAGCGCCCGGGCGCCCGCTCGCCTAACACTCCCCACGCCACTCGGCACTGGGGACGACAACGCAACCCGCTCCCCCCGGAGAGGGAACGCGCAACGCTGCCGAGCTTACCGCCTCGATCCCCCGAGCGAAGCAACAACGCTCTTCCTTTCGGGCACTCGCCTCAGAAACCCCCGCAGACGGGGCGAGACCGACAGCGAGGCGGCGGCCGGCCGCGGCAGCGGCACTGGGATCGGGAACAGCACACACCGGCTCAGCCTCAGGCACCTCAGGAAACGACCCGGAGCGCCCCAGGAGCACCGAAGCAGAGGCGCACCGTCGCGCCAAAGCAGCACGGCGGCAGCCCTCCCCGTCGCGGGGAGGGCCACACACGGCCCTTGGCCGCCCAGAGCGGGCGGCGAGCGAGAAGCACCCGCTACGTCAAAGGACCCCGGGAGCGAGGTCGAGGCCGGATTCCGCACCCCCGCCCTTCCCCGCACCGCGAACGGGCGGGGAGGCAAGGCGAGGGACCCGCAGGCAGGACGAGAAGAGCTGGCCCATTCACCATGAATGTCCGTCCCTCGCCTGGCGCGGCTTTGGTCCAGCCCAGGAGAGCGCAGAGTCACCACATCGATCAGCAGAGTGGGCGGGAGAGACCCAGGGAGCAGGGGGAGACCCGGCGAGGACCGCTTCTAAGAGGAGCCTGCTACGGCCTCACCGGCCCCACACCCCAGGGAGAGCGGCCGACGACACGGAACGGGGAACGCCTGACACGCGCGACTCAGAGCCATGGAAACGAGCGTCGTCACACCGCCCCCGGTGCCCGCAGCGAGGAGCGCACGGGCGGTAAAGGACCACCCGCCACCTCCCCCGCCGCCCCCCGGCGCCAGAAGACCGGCCGGCCGGAGGTGGCACCACCACCGCGAGGGCACTCCAGGTGCGCCAAAGAGCCGTCGCACGCAGGCCCAGGCAAGCAGCTCCAGAGGGAACGGGTCCGGGCCACCCCATCAGCCCAGAGCCCGGCACGCACCCGGAGGCCCAAGCTCCCTCCCTCTGGCGGCACGCGCCAGAGGACAACGTGTCAGCACCTACCCGATGGCAGAAAACGGCCAACTCGGGCCAAAACAATCGCGACCGGGGCAACGGGGAACAGTTCACTCAGCACCGCCGCCTTCCCTGAACAGAGTCGCGGTCAGCACACCGCGATATCGAGCCCATCACCGAGCTCCAGAGCCCCTAGGGACAACTGGTCGACCCTCGTGGACGAAGGCGAAAACAAGAGACGGGGACCACCATCTCCAACGAGCAGGACCGGGGGGCGGCCGGGGAACACGCTAAGGCGACCCACCACCGAAGGACGCCGGGCATAGCCATCAGGACAAGCCCCGGGCAGCGGGCCCCCAAAGAGGGAATGCGGCAAGGCCGGCCAAGCACACCCCTCTGGCCCGCCCGGCGCAGCCCCGCGGCCCCGCGGCCAAAACCCGTGAGAGAGAGGGAGAGGGAGAGGGAGAGGGAGAGGCAGCGGGAGAAAAATAACACAGGAGTCCCGGCGACCGACCCAGACGGGGCCAAGCGAAGCCCGTGGCGGCGAAGGAACCGCTCAGACTGCCACCCGAGGCGCCCGCGGCCCGGACCGAGCAGGGAGAGAAGACAACCGACACACACACAAAGCCTGCCGGTCCAGTATACCGCCAACGGGCCACAACGGCCCAGCCCAGCGCGACCGAGACAGTTCCGCTGGCGCCGCCCAACTCCTGGATCTCTGTCTCGGCCACCGCCACCGAATATCACGCCTTGGCGACTTCCGAGGATCAGACGCTCCCATAAAAGCGGCCACCAGGTGGAGCTCGACAACCGTCAACCAAATCAGGCGGAAGGGACGCGGAACCTCGGGCGGCGTCAGCGGGATCCGCTCCGCAGGGGTCGTAGAGAGTCACCCGGACACATCCCACCAGCCGGGTCGCCCCGCCAGGGCCCCCCACAGCGGCGGGCGCGAGACGCAGGCAGATCGGCCCAGCACCCCTAGAGAATCCGGCCGGGGACACGGGCGGTGTGGGACTTCAAAACCGAAACCACCACGGTGAAGCCACTATCAGACGGGCAGATTGCTAGGCCACGGTCGGATCCATCCACAGAATGGAGGAATTGACAGAAACGTGTAAAAACCCGTTGAAATCGGTTGCTTGGGAATTTGATCTGCTGGTCTTTGGGCTTGGTGTTTCCGCCTGTTTCTGTACCCAAAAAAAAAAAAAAAAAAAAAACCGGAAGATGAACAGCCTCTGAGAATCCTTCCTCCTCTGTCTGTGTCTGTGGTTCAGTGCCAGAGGGCCGGCCTAGCACATAGGAGGCACTGGGTTTGAGCCTTAGCGCGGCATACAAAAAGGAACACAGTCAAGAGAAGGCGTGCTGTCCACCTACAACTACTCTAAAAAAGAAAAAAGAAAAAAAAAAGAATACTGACCATAATAGGAAAAAGGATTCTTCCTTGTGGAGTTCTATTTTGTCTGGCCACATTTTATATACATATATAAACATTTTTTTTTTTATTTTTTTAAGAGAGAGTGAGAGAGAATTTTAATATTTACTTTTTAGTTTTCGGTGGACACAACATCTTCGTTTGTATGGGGCGCTGAGGACCGAACCCGGGCCGCACGCAACCAGGCGAGTGCGCTGCCACTTGAGCCACATCCCCAGCCCCTTTTTTAACTTTTACTTATTTTTCTTTTTTAAAGACAAAAGAAGGAGAGAGAGGGAGGGGGAGAGAGAGAGAGAGAGAGAGAGAGAGAGAGAGAGAGAGAGAGAGAATTTTTTAATGTTTGTTTTTCAGTATTCAGTGGGCACAACATCTTTATTTTATTTTATGTGGTGCTGAGTATCGAACCCAGCGCCCCGCGCATGCCAGGGGAGCGCGTTACCACTTGAGCCTCATCCCCAGCCCATTAATTCTTATCTGTATTTGTGTTTTTATTTACCAATTTTTTTTTTTCATCTTGTGAAAACAGATCAACTTTAATTTCAGCACCTGAAGCTATCCAAGGGTATGCTCTATAAAGGTCATGGGACTGTTGTACACATTCAATAAAGTGACAACTCTGCCATACCACTTAGTATCTCACAATCAGGAACATACTTTTGAATTGCTTAAACAGAATCCACAGAATTAAAACAAAATCAGAAGCCATCCACAGTTATACTAATTGTCAATTACAAGTTTTACAATTAATACTTGATATAACAGTCAATATATAGCAGGGGATATTGAAATGATTTCAGAGTCTCATCCAGTTGTATTCGATTGGGAAGGTTTCTTGAATGGGGATAAAACTGGCCAAAGATAGATACAACCAGGATCAGACCAGCAAGTAAAAGTCCTACCACAGTTTCTGTGGTTTCCACTTTTTTTTTCTTTGTCAGTTAAAAGTGAACAGTGAGAATTAAATACTTATCTTTACATATACACAAGGTATGCTGTGAAGCATACTTGCTTACAAACATATAAAAATACTTGTTAAATAGTTCAATAAGAAAATAATGCACAAAAGTACATAGCAAAAACATTAACCATCTGTGACTCTGGAAAGCTCAATTCCGTGTTTTATATGACAGCAAACAAAAACAACTTTAGTTTTTTTGGAATGCCTTAAACCTGAAATACTTGAAAAGGAAGACAGACAGAAATCATTCATTCTTATCCTTAGCATGGCTGTGAAAGAGTTAAATTAAGAAACCAAGTACACATTGAGATGCCCAAGTCCAGAATGAGTCCAAATATTTGGCCACATAGAACACTATCATCTTCAAGAGGAGGAGTCATCACAGGCTTGATAAGCAGTTTTTTGTTTTTTTTTTTTAAAGAGAGAATTTTTTAATATTTATGTTTTAGCTTTCGGCGGACACAACATCTTTGTATGTGGTGCTGAGGATGGAACCCGGGCCGCACGCATGCCAGGCGAGCGCGCTACCACTTGAGCCACATCCCCAGCCCCGAGAAGCAGGTTTTAATCCATAAATACAATAGGTATTTTGGTATTTTGGCCACTGGGAAAGAAAAGCTGTAGTATCAAGAAAGGTCTGATATGTCTCAATTTTGTAAACTCCGTTCAGTGTATTTAAGGTTATGTAAGGTTGACATCAAAATCTTTAAAGATAGGCAAAAAATTCATATTAAAAAAAAAACCCTCCTGTGGATGTTAGAATAACAGTAGGTAATATGATTCCAGAAGTTAAAAATTATTTCACAACCTAAAACTTCAGCTTAGCAAACAGCTTAGGTTGCACAACTGATTCATCCCTATTAAGATGTAAGCCCTTAAAAGAAGAATATGTCTGTATATGTAGACATGTATTTAGAAAGAATCAGATCATCTTTGAAGCAGCCTTAGTGTTTCCTTTAAATTGGTCTGGAAAGGATTAGCCGGCTTCTTGGTCTAAGGCTAACACGGTGATCATTTGTCTAAGGCTAGAAAGGTACCAACATGAGGTAAACCATCAGGAGAGGAGGAGGAGATGAGGGCTTTTCCTGGGAGTTGGTAGCTAAAATTCAAGGGATTCTTAGAAAATGACACAATGGCAGCCTTTCTTGTCTTTTTCTTTCCGAGTTGGTTCCGGTGAAGGAGGACATTCTTGCTCTTGAAATTTCCTTATAACCCGGACAAGTTCATGAAAGGCTTGATCTACATTCATCCTCATCTTTGCTGATGCCTCCATGTATGTTACTTTAAGTTGCCATGCTAACTGCTGTCCTTCCTCCTGTGTAACCTGTCTTTCATGATCCAGGTCTGCTTTATTACCAATTAAAATCATTGGAAACTCATCACGATCCTTTACTCTGAGAATCTGTCTTTGAAACGTATAGATTTCTTCAAAACTGCGGAGCCCAGCCGGGCCGTGCCGCGCCGAGCCGCGCCGAGCCTCCGCCGCCCGCCCTAGGCCCGGCTTCGGGGACGTGTGCGGACGGGCGGGGGTCCCGAGCGCCGGGAGCTGCCAGGAAGGACTCTGGGCGCGGCAGCAAGCCCCGGGGCTGACTTGGTGCTGCCCGAGGCGCAGAGAAGCCGACTGAGCGCAGGGGTCAGGGGCTGCAGCGGCCGGGGACTGGCTCCTCTGAGCTTCTCCGCAGCGCCTGCGGAACGCAGCCTCCACCGCCGCTACAAATGGCCGTCTATTTACCTATCTGTTTACCTGAGTTTTTTGTTGTTTTTTGAGCATTTTCTTAAACCGCAAGTCATTTTCCATTGGGTCACAGAGCCAAATTTTACGTTTAGGCACTTGGTAATAAGAAGCTATAACAGGGCTCTAAGAGCGGTTGCCTTGGCTAAAAAGCGTGGGCCCTTGTCCCAGAGCGAAACAACAACAACAACGGGGGGGGGGGGGGGGGGGGGACAAAAAGCCAAAAAAAAAAAAAAAGAATCAAACAAATAATCCAATCAATCCATGGGCCAAGGACCTGAACAGATACTTCTCAAAAGTGGATTAAGACGCTCCTATAAAAGCGGCCACCAGGGGGAGCTCGAAAACCGTCAACAAAATCAGGCGGAAGGGACGCGGAACCTCGGTCGGTGTCAGCGAGATCCGCTTAGCAGGGGTCGTAGAAAGTCACCTGGACACGTCCCGCCAGCTGCCCACCCCACCCCCACCCCCACCCCCCCCCACCCCGCGCCAGGGTCCCCCGCAGCAGCAGGAGGCGCCGGCAGTCTGCCCAGCACCCCTAGAGAATCCGGCGGTGTGGGACTTCAAAACCGAAACCACCACGGTGAAGCCACAATTAGTCAGGCCGACTGACTGATAGGCCACGGTTGGATCCATCCAGACTATGTAGGAATTGACGGAAACATGTAAAAATCAGTTTGAAATCGGTTGCTTGGGAATTTGATCTGCTTGTCTTTGGGCTTTGTGTTTCCTGCTTTTTCAGTACAAAAAAAAAATTGGAAGATGACCAGCCTCTGAGAATCCTTTCTTGTCTAGGGGCTGTCTGTGTCTTTGGGTCAGTGGCAGAGGACCGGCCTAGCACAGAGTTTGAGCCTTAGCACGCCATACAAAAAGGAACAAATCGAAAGAAGGTGTGCTGTCCACCGACAACGTACTACGAAACAGAAAAAAAAAAAAAAAAAAGAATACTAATCATAATAGGAAAAAGGATTCTTCCTTGTGGAGTTCTATTTTGTCTGTTTGGCCATTTTATCTTTTTCTTTCTTTCTTTCTTTCTTTCTTTCTTTTTTTTTTTTTTTTTGTTGTTGTATTTTTATTTTTATTGATCTATCAATATCACGGAGCCAAATTTTACATTTAGGCACTTGGTAATAAGAAGCTGTAACAGGGCTCTAAGTGAGGCTGCCTTGGCTAAAAAGCATGGTCTGTTGCCCTAGACTGAAACACCACATGCTCTGGGATAAATCAAGCTGGAGAAAGCTTGCCATCTCTACCTTCATTTTTATCTGTGTGCACATATTACGCACTGTTTCATCTAAGAAGTAGCAGTGCAACCAATATCTATCAGCCCTAAATGGACCCAACCCCTGCCCTCCCCAGCCACACAGGAGACCACAGTCTGAGCAAGAGCACTTCATGGTGTTGTCAGTCTGGTGTTGTGGCTCAATGGTACAGCACTTACCAAGTATGTATGAGGCACAGGGTTCAATCCCAGCACCACATTAAAATCATCATCATCACCTAAATAAACAAAATAAACATATGTATTTATTTATCTGTTTATTTATTGGAGGAGGCCTGTAACCAGGGATTGAACTCAGTGGCACTCACTGACTGCTGAGCCACATCCCCTAGCCCTACCTATCTAGTATGTTACTTAGAGACAGGGTCTCACTGAGTTGCTTAGTGTCTCACTTTTGCTGAGGGTGGCTTTAAACTCTCGATCCTCCTGCCTCGGCTGTGTGTGTGTGTGTGTGTGTGTGTGTGTGTGTGTGAGAGAGAGAGAGAGAGAGAGAGAGAGAGAGAGAGAGAGAAGCGTGTCTGGGATGACAGGCATAGGCCACTGTACCCAGTCACTTATTTATTTTATTTTCAGTATGACTTCAAGGTACACACAAGACAATCACTGCCAGGCGTAGGAGGAACATAGCACATTGATAAACAGTCAGATGTTTGAGGAAGCATTCAACAATCTTAAGGTAGTGTGCAAGTCTTTCAATAACCTCAAAATACCTACATGAGGGTTGGGATTGTAGCTCAGTGGTAGAGTGCTTGCCTTGCATTCGTGAGGCCCTGGGTTCCATCCTCAGCACCACATAAAAATAAATAAATAAAAATAAAGATATTGTGTCCATCTACAGCTAGCTGAAAAATAAATAAATGGATGAATGAATAAATAAATACCTACATGAAAACCAGAGAGAATTAAAAGAAACGATGGATAAATCTATTATGGCAAAGAGGCGAGAACACTCATCCCTTAGCAGCTGACGACTTAGGCCATAAATAAATAATCAGTAACAAAGGACAGCAGAACTACATCGCGAACAACCCACACCTAATGGGCATGTTCAGAACACTGCAAGGCCACCACCACACAGCAGACATTCTTTTAAAGCGAATACGGAATGTTTACCAAAGTTGACCGTAGAATGGAACATAAACCAAATCTCCACAAAGTCTAAAAGATGAAATCACACCACAACTCTTCTCTGAACAACACAAAAGTAAGCTGGAGGTCGGGCATGTTGGCCACTGCCAGGAGTCATTTCAAGAACCGGATTAAACCCAAAGAAAGTATAAACGTGTAGATTCACAAATCTCAGGGAGAAATAGCAGCATCCATCTTTCACAAACTCTTGAGAGGGGCAGGTCAGGGGTCAAGGTGAGATTGAAATACCCCCAACAAAGTGTCAACTTTATCAAACCAGTAGCCTAGAGAGAGCAGGTACTTGTACTATTCCTTCTCGGTGCCATTGTGGTTTTTTTTTTGGGGGGGGGGGAGGGGGAGGGGTGGTTCCAGCCACTTTGGGTTCCTACCACTTTGTCTGCAAGGGAAAATTTGTTTTCTGTCAGGATGGGGTGCCAGTTATCAGGACGGGCGGGGAAGTAAGATTCTTACACTAAACCGGGCTTGCTTGGGGGCAGGTCTCAGTTCTAATTTACATAACAAAAGGCAGTGCAAAGTCTCTCCCACTGCCCCTGAAGGAAGAAAAATGTGGCCTCTCCAGGCTGTTCACAATTCCCAACCTGTTTCAAATTCCAGTATGGTTTCGCGTATCTGTTTTAAGGGTCAGTTTGTCTCTCTAACTCTGCATTTATGCTGACCGATTGGTTTAAAACTAAACTAAGAGGTTAATTTGAATATCATTTGTTTCACAGCATTGGTTCAATGTGTCCACCAGCATTTAATTTCTCTCTCCTGATGTTCCTTAGTAATCTGATTGCTTTGGCCTCCTTCTCCTGGATCATCTGTAACTTGCCCCCCTTTGGTATAAAAAGAAACCTAGGAGGAGATTGATCCTAAAGAAAAGGGGTGCTCCACTAAGTGAGAAACTGAAAATCAAGCGAGAGAGAGAGAGAGAGAGAGAGAGAGAGAGAGAGAGAGAGAGAGTGTGTGTGTGTAAGTTATAGAGAGAGAAGGGGAGAGTCTCTTGTACTTCAGGGTTTTTGTTTGTCTGTCTGTCTGTTTGTTTCTTTGTTTGTTTGTTCTCTAATAATTACAGTGTTTCAATTGGAAGCTCTGCCCTGGGTAATTCTTTCCAATTCTTAGAAAGTAGTAACTGTGGTTATGTTCATTTCTGTTAATGATCCATTCTTCCTGCCTCTTAAATTCATTGATCACCCAGAACTTTTTTGTTTGGGGCAGGAGGGGGCCAGGTGCTTGAGAGAATTTTTTTTTTTTTCCTGTGTCATTTGAACGGAGATTTGGACCTCTGACTAAGAGTAGAGTTTTCCTAGAGAAAAGAGAAGAGCTCTAAGGGAAAAGCAGGGGGATTAGATTTAAAAAAAAAAAAAAAAAAAAAGCCTTTTGAAACCAAACTATTGTTAGGTAAAACTGCTTACTCTTTGCCGTGAATGAGAAGAATCTTAAAATATGTGATATGTTTGGGTCAGTCCAATGTGTCTTTGCGATGATTCATCATCTGAAGTGGCACCCCCTTTCTCCACTGAAAAGTCTTAACTGGGCCTCTTCAGAAATCTTCACCCAGACTGGTTTTAGGTCTGTCAGCCCGAAGAGTCTCTGCCAAAGAATTCAAGGTGGATAAACTTCCTATTTTCGTGTCACCCTGTTTACTTGGCCACTGGCCGAGAAGATACCAGCACTCCCCCTTACTAGTTTTTCACAAACATATCCAGAATAGTACTTTGAAGAAATGTGCAAACAAGGCCTCTGGCCTTGAGCTGGACTTCACAGAGATGTCTACAGGTTTAAGATACGAGAAGAAGTTACCAACTGGACTCCATGGTAACAGCTGGCAGGGGGAGACTAGACAGGGGAGAAGAAGCTCTCCCCTTCTCAGGTGTTGTCCTCGAGGGGTTAACATGCCCAGAACAGTGAGAGAAAAAGCTGCTTTTATGTGAACTTCTGCTGACCATGAGTTTCTGAGCCCCTCCCCTTACATGCTCGGTAGAAAACTCTGAAACTACCTGAACTCAGGGGATTAATTCATTACAGCAAAAGCCAGCCGTGTCCTCTGAACTTGGCTGCAGCCAAATAAAACCGTTTTCCTGCTCTGTTCGGTCGGTGCCTTGCCTCATTTGTCCCTACAACACATCCATGTAAGGAAGACTTTATCAAACCAGTAGCCTAGGTAAAGCAGGTTCCAGGTTACTGTCACGAGCAGTTTCTCAGCCTTGTCTGGTTACCAGGAGTTCCCTTCCGGATATCTGCACTGGACCCCGGACCGCGACGTACGCGAACACCAAGCACGAACTCGATTGCCTTTTGAAATGCTGGTTTATTCGCACACCACACAAAGCAATACACGAGGTGGCTGGCACACAACTGCACGATCTTACTCTCAGGCGACGAGAGTTAGTTGTGAGCAATTACATGGAGTTTCCCCCGCGCTTATATACTTTACAAGTTGTTCATACCTAACTTATCTAACATAAGCATACTGCCTGACTACTTTATCATCCTATGACCACAACTTAGAAGGTTACATCATCCACACTCAAAAAGGTTATATCATCCACTTATCTAATATAGACACACTCTCTGGTCATCTTGTGACCAGCACTAAAAAGTCACTGAGTTACTGCAAAGTCCAAACAAGTCCAAACAAGTCCAAACAAGTTTCTCTGCTGATCCATGTTGTTTATTCATCCTTGATGTTTACTCCTGTCAGTTGCTTTTTGCCACCACCACCACCACCACCAACAACAACAACCCCTCCCCCCTTTCGCCCCCCCCCCCTTCTTTGCAACTGAGAGATAAGATCCAGCTAACATGGGTCACTCTATATGCAATGAATACCAATAATTTCTTCTGATTTTTTTTAACTACATACAAACAAACAAACCAAAAACCATGAAAAGTATAAACTATGTTACTGAGAATCAAGAAGAGTAATTCACTCATGTAAATTCAGAAATTCGTAAGGGTGGCTGTGGTTTCTGTCTGTTGCTGTTGTTGTCCTTTTTAAAAAAAATTTTCTCCCAACTGTCAAATCAAGGAACTGGGGGGGGGGGGGGAGGTGGGGGTGGGGGTCAGAAAGAAAATGTAACAGGGGTCCACTTTATATGCTTTGAGTATAAGTCTCACTGCTCAGCCACTGAGGCTCATGTTAAAACCCATATCCTTTTTCCTTTCTCTTTTTCCTTCCCTCCCCCTCCCTAATCATAGGTGAAGGCTATATTGACTTTCAGGGTCGGTTATCTGCCCATTGGCTAACAAATATTTAGAATTTCCATCCAGAAAATCACTTTTCTGTTTGATAACCTTGTTAGGCCTCGAACAACAGAGTGTCAGCAGAGTCGTCAGAGTTTTGTTGCTGTAAAGGTTCAGTTCTTATGTTTTCTTATTATAATAAATTCCCCCTCTTCCTTCTGAGATGCTTTGCCTCTGAGCAACACCCCCCCCAACACCTACCCCCCCTTCTCTCTCTCTCTCTCTCTCTCTCTCTCTCTCTCTCTCTCTCTCATTACCGCAGGGCTCCATAAGTTGCTGAGGCTGTGTTAGTCTTGTGATTCTCCTGAATCACCCCACATGTCTGTCACTGGAGATGTGTGCACATCTGGGGACTAGAGTAGTATGCTGTGTGTGAGAGATTATTTTATTCTTCAAAAGTCGGTACACTTAAAGACATATAGGTTTCCTACATGAGAGGTCACCAATTAGTGCCCTTTTTATTAGAACGTGTATTGTATCGAAGCTCTAAACTTATCCCATAGTCAGTGACACATGTGGAAGTTCTAACATATGCATTCGCATTCGGTGTAACATTCAGATTTAAAAAAAAGAAAAAAAAGATCTGTGCTTGGGGCTGGGGATGCGGCTCAAGTGGTAGCCCGCTCACCTGGCATGCGTGAGGCCCGGGTTTGATCCTCAGCACCACATACTAACAAAGATGTTGTGTCCACCGAAAACTAACTAACTAACTAACTAAATAAATAAATAAATATTTAAAAATTCTCTCTCTCTGTCTCTCGCTCTCACACTCTCTCTAAAAAAATTTTTAAAAATAAATAAATAAATAAAAAGATCTCTGCCATTAATGACCAGTTTTCACATCTGTTAGTTTTAATTGAGTAAGTAAGGGTTTGGTGATCGTTTGTTGAAAGAATACTCCTGTACCAGGTGAGTGGCAGTGTTTTCTGAACGCATAAGAGTATTTGTCCACTTGAGTCCAAGCTGTTCACCTAGGTCGAACTGTTGGTGAGCAAAAACCACATCGTGGCAGTTATCTGGCCAGAGTCATAGATTCTGAACGTGGCTTCCAAAGTCAAAGGTCAATGAATGTACGTAGGACTTCTAGGCAATGTGATGTGAAGATCTCTGGGCTTGTTGTACAATAAATATGTCTGTGTTCCTTCAGCATTGAAGGAAATGTATTCATTCTAGAATGCAAAGCTTGGGCTAGGGTTTTAGATCGGTAGTAGACCACTTGCCTGGGACGTGTGGGGCGCCGGATTCGATCCTGAGCACCACAGAACCCAAAACAAAGGGGCACACAAGCAAATAGGGTAAAGATAGTGTGTCCATCCATCTACAACTCAAGAAATTAAAGGGGAAAAAAATTAAAATGCAAGTTTTAGCCAGGCATGGGTTGGGGGTTCATGTCTGTCCTCCCCCCCCCCCCCCAGAGGATCAGGAGGAGCTTGAGAGAAGGATTGTAAGCTCATAGCGAGAGAAAGTAACCTCGCGAGACCCCTGTCTCCAAAAGAAAAGTTGTGATAGTAAAAGCAAATGGGACTCCGTTTTGTTTTATGTCTCCATTCTGTAAAACAACCAGGCCAAGTAGAAGGGTGATGACTGGGGCAAGATGTTCTTTTCCTTGTGCTATAGAAACCTTTAAGAACACGGAACTACGTGATGGGACATTGTTTCTGTAACTAGCCCATAACGGGGGGGGGGGGGGGGGGGGGGGGCTATGCTTCTGTCACTGGAGTGGCTAGGCTGATTGTGATTGGCTGAGCGTCCCTCCGCCTGACTTCACTCTCCCGCTTCTGTAACATGGCTTGCTTGCATTAGCTAGACGCCCCCTCCCCCCAAAACGTCCCTTTTGCAGGTTTCAGGCTTATAAGGGGCACCCTTGCAATTGTTTGGGGCTGGCCAGGGGAACAGCTTTATGTTCTTCTGCTCAGTCGCCACTACTTGTGCTTTAATAAAGGCTTGATTCCTTTCTACGTGAGTGGTCTGGAAGTCAGTTTTTGAAACCCTGGGACCAAGCTTTAACTAGAACAAGCAAGCAAGCCAGAAAACAAATGAATAGATAGATAGATAAATTGAATATGGGGATGTGGCTCAGTCAGTGGTCAAGTGAGCGCTTCTGGGTTCAACTCATAAATCAATGGATTTACCAAAAATGTATAAAAATATCTGTATAAAAAGGGGATGTTGGTTTAGCTCAGAGGTAAACTGTGTCTGTGTTCAGTCCCCAGTTCCAGGCTCCAGTCAGAAACCAGCCCCTGTGTGAGGGGCTGGTTTTTAGTTCCATCCCCACCAAGGAAACCCTGACATGAGTATGGGGAGCCTTATTTGTCTATTGGATGCCAAGGGTAGAGTGATTTCCATCTTGATCTGCCCCCCCCCCGCTTTTTTTTTTTTTTTTCTGTGTGAGCAAGGTCTCTTCTAGTGTCTTGATTTTATTTATTTATTTATTTATTTATTTATTTATTTATTTGGCCTAGTTGGAAACAATGCCTTTATGTTATTAGTTTCTTTTTATCTGGAGCCGAGGATGGAACCCAGGGCCTCGAATATGCTAGGCGAGCACTCCAACGCTGAGATATAAAGGACCCCAGCCCATCCCAGCCCAGCACGGCAGTGTTCAATATTTTTTTTTTTTTTTCCTTTCCCGTGGGCACTTTGAGATGAGATTTCCTTGCCTGTTTTGGTTGTTTGAGTCTCTCTTTGTTCACTACTTTTGTTTCTTTTGTGATGCTAGGCTGGGGAAGAGACCCAGGGCCTTGGGCATTGATCCACAAACGGTCTTGATTGCTGGGCAACACCCTCACCTTTTTTCCTTTGTCTCTTCCCTTCCCCAGAAAGTAAACCCAGGAAGGGCCTCCCTCTCCTTCTCCCAGGCCCAAATTCATCCTGTTTGGGTTTTGTGCACAGACCGGTACACACTAGACACACACACACACACACACACACACACACACAGGAAACATCACTGTTTTGTTTTTGTTTGTTTCTCTCTTAACCTCATCCAGGCCCTCCCTCATAACTCTCAGGGGTGGGGGAAGGTGTTTACTATGGACCTCTAGTGGTGACAGCCTTGGGAGGGACTACTGCTGGGGAATTGGAGTGAGTGGGATGGGGGAAGTGTGGATTATAGTTCAAATTCCAAGGGTCGGGCAGAGGCACAGAAGCTATCTCCTAGGTGGGGCATGTTAAAGGCTAAGGAAAGTGATCAGATACCAGGGGTGAAAGCGATATGTCCTCCCCGCCCCCCAGTGCTTCCGGGGGACTTTACTGTATGGGGGAGGGGGGGGCGGGGGAACAACCGCACTGAGGCCCGTGCCCATCTGTCTTTCCAGGGACTCAGTAGGCTGAGGGAAGAGAGGAAGATATGACGCGGCGGCTTGCAGCTTAGTGATCTCTATATGGATATAGATATACATATCTAAGTCTGTCTGTCTGTCTCTCTATCTATCTATCTATGTCTACACATGTAGATAGATTATATCTAAACTGGAAATGGAACTCAGGCAGGCCTTCCAAAATGACGGTAGCTTTGCGCCACCTAGCGTTCAGTGACTGCAACTAACGAGGCTGCCCTTTTCAGACCACAGACCACTCACTGTGGACTCCCAAGTTCCACAGGGTGGAAACCCGTCGCTATGCACATTCTCGTGTATATGCTTGTGTTTCTGACCCGGTGGCAAGATGAGATCCGACTGAAGAAGCCAAGCAAGCCTAAAACGTGTGTCCCACCTTCACCACTCCTAAGTGTGGAGGATTAGCTGACTGAGAAAGCCTTAGGGGAGGGAGCAGCTTCGGTCCCATAGGGGACAGTTGGGGAAGGCAAGGACCCTGAGTAGCTGCACAGTTGCTCTGGGATCCAATTTTACCTGTAGAACTACTCGGCGCTA
>NC_092504.1:505000-520000 GCF_047511675.1 Marmota flaviventris
AGGCGCACGGGCGGTCCCGCGTGGCCCCGGACGAGCCGCCGGCCGGGTTCCCTGCATCAGCCAACCTCCCGGGAGGGCCCTCGCGGGGGACAGGGCCCCACCGCCCCACCGCCGCCGCAAGAGGCGGGGAGCCCCCGAACCCTCAACCCGCACACCGTGACGAGCATCCCCAGCGACAACCGCCAGTCCAGCGTGCCCACCGCCACACCCGGTACACGCCCGGGAGGGGGCGGCAGCGCGGCCGCGACCAGTCAGCCAGGGGGGGAGGCTCGGCGGAGGCGAGGAGGGGGGCACAACCCCGCCGGGATGGAGGGCACGCCGGAGGCAGCGAGGGGCAAAGAAACGCGGGGAGGAAACCGGGGAGGAGACCTCGGGCACAGAGTCGGGCCGCCAGGAAAACAAGCGGGGTCCCACCGCCACACGCGAGGGCGGTCCCGCACCGCCTGCGACGCCAACCCGGCCTCCGGTCCCAGCCCCGGAGCCTCCCAACGAGACCCGCCGCCCCGCCACCACAGGGTGGCCCTCCACGCGACGAGACGCGCCTGGACTCCAAACGCCAGCATGCAACGCCACACCTCGTGCCGGTCGAGTCCCACGACCTGGGCCTCTACGGCCCCAGGGTCCGCTCGCTCACCCCGCCGCCCGCGGAACGCTCCCAGGGGGGGCCGCGGCGGCCGCGCCCCAGGCCAGCGCACACGCACGCAGGCCGCCCGCCGGCTCGGGACCGGGAGCGGGCAGAGGGCCACTCGCAGCGGGCGAGGGGGAAGGGGGGACGGGGCCCCTCAACCCCCGGCTGCGCGAACAGAGCCCCACCGCCACCGCGCGCACACACGCGGCAGGCACCAGCGGCCCACACGGTGGCCCCACGTGCGCCAGAGGGCCCGGCCAGGCCCAGCGGGAACCCTCCCCCGACTCGAAGGGGGGGAGGCGTGGGCCGCGGTAGGCACCAAGAGCAGGCGCTCGGCCCCCACCCGCGGGGGGCCGGCGGACCCCCGCCCTCCCAGACGGCGGGAAGGGGGGGACTCTCGCCTACACACACCACCGACGGTAGCGTAGCGCACAAGGCAGGGGGCGGCCAATGGGGGAATCCGGTACCCCACACGAGGCACGCCCTTCACGGATCGCTAGAGAAACGTTCCTCACTGAGGGTGGGCGGCACCCGACCCAGCCCCTCTCCCAACCGGCCGCCGAGACAACGAGGGGGATCTGCGGTATGGGCAAGCACAAGGCTTCTTGAGCGTTCGCGGCCGGGGACACCCAAAGCCCCATCGCCTCGGGGACCGGACCGGCCCCAGCTCGGCGTCCCGCCACAATCGCTCAAACGCCCGGGCAACGTCTCCTTTCCCCCACCGGAGGTGGGGAAGAGCGCCCGGGCGCCCGCTCGCCTAACACTCCCCACGCCACTCGGCACTGGGGACGACGACAACGCGACCCGCTCCCCCCGGAGAGGGAACGCGCAACGCTGCCGAGCTTACCGCCTCGATCCCCCGAGCGAAGCAACAACAACGCTCTTCCTTCCGGGCACTCGCCTCAGAAACCCCCGCAGACGGGGCGAGACCGACAGCGAGGCGGCGGCCGGCCGCGCGCAGCGGCACCGGGATCGGGAACAGCACACACCGGCTCAGCCTCAGGCACCTCAGGAAACGACCCGGAGCGCCCCAGGAGCACCGAAGCAGAGGCGCACCATCGCGCCAAAGCAGCACGGCGGCAGCCCTCCCCGTCGCGGGGAGGGCCACACACGGCCCTTGGCCGCCCAGAGCGGGCGGCGAGCGAGAAGCACCCGCTACGTCAAAGGACCCCGGGAGCGAGGTCGAGGCCGGATTCCGCACCCCCGCCCTTCCCCGCACCGCGAACGGGCGGGGAGGCAAGGCGAGGGACCCGCAGGCAGGACGAGAAGAGCTGGCCCATTCACCATGAATGTCCGTCCCTCGCCTGGCGCGGCTTTGGTCCAGCCCAGGAGAGCGCAGAGTCACCACATCGATCAGCAGAGTGGGCGGGAGAGACCCAGGGAGCAGGGGGAGACCCGGCGAGGACCGCTTCTAAGAGGAGCCTGCTACGGCCTCACCGGCCCCACACCCCAGGGAGAGCGGCCGACGACACGGAACGGGGAACGCCTGACACGCGCGACTCAGAGCCATGGAAACGAGCGTCGTCACACCGCCCCCGGTGCCCGCAGCGAGGAGCGCACGGGCGGTAAAGGACCACCCGCCACCTCCCCCGCCGCCCCCCGGCGCCAGAAGACCGGCCGGCCGGAGGTGGCACCACCACCGCGAGGGCACTCCAGGTGCGCCAAAGAGCCGTCGCACGCAGGCCCAGGCAAGCAGCTCCAGAGGGAACGGGTCCGGGCCACCCCATCAGCCCAGAGCCCGGCACGCACCCGGAGGCCCAAGCTCCCTCCCTCTGGCGGCACGCGCCAGAGGACAACGTGTCAGCACCTACCCGATGGCAGAAAACGGCCAACTCGGGCCAAAACAATCGCGACCGGGGCAACGGGGAACAGTTCACTCAGCACTGCCGCCTTCCCTGAAGAGAGTCGCGGTCAGCACACCGCGAGATCGAGCCCATCACCGAGCTCCAGAGCCCCTAGGGACAACTGGTCGACCCTCGTGGACGAAGGCGAAAACAAGAGACGGGGACCACCATCTCCAACGAGCAGGACCGGGGGGCGGCCGGGGAACACGCTAAGGCGACCCACCACCGAAGGACGCCGGGCATAGCCATCAGGACAAGCCCCGGGCAGCGGGCCCCCAAAGAGGGAATGCGGCAAGGCCGGCCAAGCACACCCCTCTGGCCCGCCCGGCGCAGCCCCGCGGCCCCGCGGCCAAAACCCGTGAGAGAGAGAGGGAGAGGGAGAGGCAGCGGGAGAAAAATAACACAGGAGTCCCGGCGACCGACCCAGACGGGGCCAAGCGAAGCCCGTGGCGGCGAAGGAACCGCTCAGACTGCCACCCGAGGCGCCCGCGGCCCGGACCGAGCAGGGAGAGAAGACAACCGACACACACACAAAGCCTGCCGGTCCAGTATACCGCCAACGGGCCACAACGGCCCAGCCCAGCGCGACCGAGACAGTTCCGCTGGCGCCGCCCAACTCCTGGATCTCTGTCTCGGCCACCGCCACCGAATATCACGCCTTGGCGACTTCCGAGGATCAGACGCTCCCATAAAAGCGGCCACCAGGTGGAGCTCGACAACCGTCAACCAAATCAGGCGGAAGGGACGCGGAACCTCGGGCGGCGTCAGCGGGATCCGCTCCGCAGGGGTCGTAGAGAGTCACCCGGACACATCCCACCAGCCGGGGCGCCCCGCCAGGGCCCCCCACAGCGGCGGGCGCGAGACGCAGGCAGATCGGCCCAGCACCCCTAGAGAATCCGGCCGGGGACACGGGCGGTGTGGGACTTCAAAACCGAAACCACCACGGTGAAGCCACTATCAGACGGGCAGATTGCTAGGCCACGGTCGGATCCATCCACAGAATGGAGGAATTGACAGAAACGTGTAAAAACCCGTTGAAATCGGTTGCTTGGGAATTTGATCTGCTGGTCTTTGGGCTTGGTGTTTCCGCCTGTTTCTGTACCCAAAAAAAAAAAAAAAACCGGAAGATGAACAGCCTCTGAGAATCCTCCCTCCTCTGTCTGTGTCTGTGGTTCAGTGCCAGAGGGCCGGCCTAGCACATAGGAGGCACTGGGTTTGAGCCTTAGCGCGGCATACAAAAAGGAACACAGTCAAGAGAAGGCGTGCTGTCCACCTACAACTACTCTAAAAAAGAAAAAAGAAAAAGAAAGAATACTGACCATAACAGGAAAAAGGATTCTTCCTTGTGGAGTTCTATTTTGTCTGGCCACATTTTATATACATATATAAACATTTTTTTTTTTTTTATTTTTTTAAGAGAGAGTGAGAGAGAATTTTAATATTTACTTTTTAGTTTTCGGTGGACACAACATCTTCGTTTGTATGGGGCGCTGAGGACCGAACCCGGGCCGCACGCAACCAGGCGAGTGCGCTGCCACTTGAGCCACATCCCCAGCCCCTTTTTTAACTTTTACTTATTTTTCTTTTTTAAAGACAAAAGAAGGAGAGGGAGGGAGGGAGAGAGAGAGAGAGAGAGAGAGAGAGAGAGAGAGAGAGAGAGAATTTTTTAATGTTTGTTTTTCAGTATTCAGTGGGCACAACATCTTTATTTTATTTTATGTGGTGCTGAGTATCGAACCCAGCGCCCCGCGCATGCCAGGGGAGCGCGTTACCACTTGAGCCTCATCCCCAGCCCATTAATTCTTATCTGTATTTGTGTTTTTATTTACCAATTTTTTTTTTTTCATCTTGTGAAAACAGATCAACTTTAATTTCAGCACCTGAAGCTATCCAAGGGTATGCTCTATAAAGGTCATGGGACTGTTGTACACATTCAATAAAGTGACAACTCTGCCATACCACTTAGTATCTCACAATCAGGAACATACTTTTGAATTGCTTAAACAGAATCCACAGAATTAAAACAAAATCAGAAGCCATCCACAGTTATACTAATTGTCAATTACAAGTTTTACAATTAATACTTGATATAACAGTCAATATATAGCAGGGGATATTGAAATGATTTCAGAGTCTCATCCAGTTGTATTCGATTGGGAAGGTTTCTTGAATGGGGATAAAACTGGCCAAAGATAGATACAACCAGGATCAGACCAGCAAGTAAAAGTCCTACCACAGTTTCTGTGGTTTCCACTTTTTTTTTCTTTGTCAGTTAAAAGTGAACAGTGAGAATTAAATACTTATCTTTACATATACACAAGGTATGCTGTGAAGCATACTTGCTTACAAACATATAAAAATACTTGTTAAATAGTTCAATAAGAAAATAATGCACAAAAGTACATAGCAAAAACATTAACCATCTGTGACTCTGGAAAGCTCAATTCCGTGTTTTATATGACAGCAAACAAAAACAACTTTAGTTTTTTTGGAATGCCTTAAACCTGAAATACTTGAAAAGGAAGACAGACAGAAATCATTCATTCTTATCCTTAGCATGGCTGTGAAAGAGTTAAATTAAGAAACCAAGTACACATTGAGATGCCCAAGTCCAGAATGAGTCCAAATATTTGGCCACATAGAACACTATCATCTTCAAGAGGAGGAGTCATCACAGGCTTGATAAGCAGTTTTTTTTTTTTTTTTTTTAAACAGAGAATTTTTTAATATTTATGTTTTAGCTTTCGGCGGACACAACATCTTTGTATGTGGTGCTGAGGATGGAACCCGGGCCGCACGCATGCCAGGCGAGCGCGCTACCACTTGAGCCACATCCCCAGCCCCGAGAAGCAGGTTTTAATCCATAAATACAATAGGTATTTTGGTATTTTGGCCACTGGGAAAGAAAAGCTGTAGTATCAAGAAAGGTCTGATATGTCTCAATTTTGTAAACTCCGTTCAGTGTATTTAAGGTTATGTAAGGTTGACATCAAAATCTTTAAAGATAGGCAAAAAATTCATATTAAAAAAAAAACCCTCCTGTGGATGTTAGAATAACAGTAGGTAATATGATTCCAGAAGTTAAAAATTATTTCACAACCTAAAACTTCAGCTTAGCAAACAGCTTAGGTTGCACAACTGATTCATCCCTATTAAGATGTAAGCCCTTAAAAGAAGAATATGTCTGTATATGTAGACATGTATTTAGAAAGAATCAGATCATCTTTGAAGCAGCCTTAGTGTTTCCTTTAAATTGGTCTGGAAAGGATTAGCCGGCTTCTTGGTCTAAGGCTAACACGGTGATCATTTGTCTAAGGCTAGAAAGGTACCAACATGAGGTAAACCATCAGGAGAGGAGGAGGAGATGAGGGCTTTTCCTGGGAGTTGGTAGCTAAAATTCAAGGGATTCTTAGAAAATGACACAATGGCAGCCTTTCTTGTCTTTTTCTTTCCGAGTTGGTTCCGGTGAAGGAGGACATTCTTGCTCTTGAAATTTCCTTATAACCCGGACAAGTTCATGAAAGGCTTGATCTACATTCATCCTCATCTTTGCTGATGCCTCCATGTATGTTACTTTAAGTTGCCATGCTAACTGCTGTCCTTCCTCCTGTGTAACCTGTCTTTCATGATCCAGGTCTGCTTTATTACCAATTAAAATCATTGGAAACTCATCACGATCCTTTACTCTGAGAATCTGTCTCTGAAACGTATAGATTTCTTCAAAACTGCGGAGCCCAGCCGGGCCGTGCCGCGCCGAGCCGCGCCGAGCCTCCGCCGCCCGCCCTAGGCCCGGCTTCGGGGACGTGTGCGGACGGGCGGGGGTCCCGAGCGCCGGGAGCTGCCAGGAAGGACTCTGGGCGCGGCAGCAAGCCCCGGGGCTGACTTGGTGCCGCCCGAGGCGCAGAGAAGCCGACTGAGCGCAGGGGTCAGGGGCTGTAGCGGCCGGGGACTGGCTCCTCTGAGCTTCTCCGCAGCGCCTGCGGAACGCAGCCTCCACCGCCGCTACAAATGGCCGTCTATTTACCTATCTGTTTACCTGAGTTTTTTGTTGTTTTTTGAGCATTTTCTTAAACCGCAAGTCATTTTCCATTGGGTCACAGAGCCAAATTTTACGTTTAGGCACTTGGTAATAAGAAGCTATAACAGGGCTCTAAGAGCGGTTGCCTTGGCTAAAAAGCGTGGGCCCTTGTCCCAGAGCGAAACAACAACAACAACGGGGGGGGGGGGGGGGGGGGACAAAAAGCCAAAAAAAAAAAAAAAAAAAAAAGAATCAAACAAATAATCCAATCAATCCATGGGCCAAGGACCTGAACAGATACTTCTCAGAAGTGGATTAAGACGCTCCTATAAAAGCGGCCACCAGGGGGAGCTCGAAAACCGTCAACAAAATCAGGCGGAAGGGACGCGGAACCTCGGTCGGTGTCAGCGAGATCCGCTTAGCAGGGGTCGTAGAAAGTCACCTGGACACGTCCCGCCAGCTGCCCACCCCACCCCCACCCCCACCCCCCCCCCACCCCGCGCCAGGGTCCCCCGCAGCAGCAGGAGGCGCCGGCAGTCTGCCCAGCACCCCTAGAGAATCCGGCGGTGTGGGACTTCAAAACCGAAACCACCACGGTGAAGCCACAATTAGTCAGGCCGACTGACTGATAGGCCACGGTTGGATCCATCCAGACTATGTAGGAATTGACGGAAACATGTAAAAATCAGTTTGAAATCGGTTGCTTGGGAATTTGATCTGCTTGTCTTTGGGCTTTGTGTTTCCTGCTTTTTCAGTACAAAAAAAAAATTGGAAGATGACCAGCCTCTGAGAATCCTTTCTTGTCTAGGGGCTGTCTGTGTCTTTGGGTCAGTGGCAGAGGACCGGCCTAGCACAGAGTTTGAGACTTAGCACGCCATACAAAAAGGAACAAATCGAAAGAAGGTGTGCTGTCCACCGACAACGTACTACGAAACAGAAAAAAAAAAAAAAAAAAAAGAATACTAATCATAATAGGAAAAAGGATTCTTCCTTGTGGAGTTCTATTTTGTCTGTTTGGCCATTTTATCTTTTTATTTCTTTCTTTTTTTTTTTTTTTTTGTTGTTGTATTTTTATTTTTATTGATCTATCAATATCACGGAGCCAAATTTTACATTTAGGCACTTGGTAATAAGAAGCTGTAACAGGGCTCTAAGTGAGGCTGCCTTGGCTAAAAAGCATGGTCTGTTGCCCTAGACTGAAACACCACATGCTCTGGGATAAATCAAGCTGGAGAAAGCTTGCCATCTCTACCTTCATTTTTATCTGTGTGCACATATTACGCACTGTTTCATCTAAGAAGTAGCAGTGCAACCAATATCTATCAGCCCTAAATGGACCCAACCCCTGCCCTCCCCAGCCACACAGGAGAGACCACAGTCTGAGCAAGAGCACTTCATGGTGTTGTCAGTCTGGTGTTGTGGCTCAATGGTACAGCACTTACCAAGTACGTATGAGGCACAGGGTTCAATCCCAGCACCACATTAAAATCATCATCATCACCTAAATAAACAAAATAAACATATGTATATATTTATCTGTTTATTTATTGGAGGAGGCCTGTAACCAGGGATTGAACTCAGTGGCACTCACTGACTGCGGAGCCACATCCCCTAGCCCTACCTATCTAGTATGTTACTTAGAGACAGGGTCTCACTGAGTTGCTTAGTGTCTCACTTTTGCTGAGGGTGGCTTTAAACTCTCGATCCTCCTGCCTCGGCTGTGTGTGTGTGTGTGTGTGTGTGTGTGTGTGTGTGTGTGAGAGAGAGAGAGAGAGAGAGAGAGAGAGAGAGAGAGAGAGAGAAGCGTGTCCGGGATGACAGGCATAGGCCACTGTACCCAGTCACTTATTTATTTTATTTTCAGTATGACTTCAAGGTACACACAAGACAATCACTGCCAGGCGTAGGAGGAACATAGCACATTGATAAACAGTCAGATGTTTGAGGAAGCATTCAACAATCTTAAGGTAGTGTGCAAGTCTTTCAATAACCTCAAAATACCTACATGAGGGTTGGGATTGTAGCTCAGTGGTAGAGTGCTTGCCTTGCATTCGTGAGGCCCTGGGTTCCATCCTCAGCACCACATAAAAATAAATAAATAAAAATAAAGATATTGTGTCCATCTACAGCTGAAAAATAAATAAATACATAAATAAATGGATGAATGAATAAATAAATACCTACATGAAAACCAGAGAGAATTAAAAGAAACGATGGATAAATCTATTATGGCAAAGAGGCGAGAACACTCATCCCTTAGCAGCTGACGACTTAGGCCATAAATAAATAATCAGTAACAAAGGACAGCAGAACTACATCGCGAACAACCCACACCTAATGGGCATGTTCAGAACACTGCAAGGCCACCACCACACAGCAGACATTCTTTTAAAGCGAATACGGAATGTTTACCAAAGTTGACCGTAGAATGGAACATAAACCAAATCTCCACAAAGTCTAAAAGATGAAATCACACCACAACTCTTCTCTGAACAACACAAAAGTAAGCTGGAGGTCGGGCATGTTGGCCACTGCCAGGAGTCATTTCAAGAACCGGATTAAACCCAAAGAAAGTATAAACCTGTAGATTCACAAATCTCAGGGAGAAATAGCAGCATCCATCTTTCACAAACTCTTGAGAGGGGCAGGTCAGGGGTCAAGGTGAGATTGAAATACCCCCAACAAAGTGTCAACTTTATCAAATCAGTAGCCTAGAGAGAGCAGGTACTTGTACTATTCCTTCTCGGTGCCATTGTGGTTTTTCTTTGGGGGGGGGGGGAGGGGGAGGGGTGGTTCCAGCCTCTTTGGGTTCCTACCACTTTGTCTGCAAGGGAAAATTTGTTTTCTGTCAGGATGGGGTGCCAGTTATCAGGACGGGCGGGGAAGTAAGATTCTTACACTAAACCGGGCTTGCTTGGGGGCAGGTCTCAGTTCTAATTTACATAACAAAAGGCAGTGCAAAGTCTCTCCCACTGCCCCTGAAGGAAGAAAAATGTGGCCTCTCCAGGCTGTTCACAATTCCCAACCTGTTTCAAATTCCAGTATGGTTTCGCGTATCTGTTTTAAGGGTCAGTTTGTCTCTCTAACTCTGCATTTATGCTGACCGATTGGTTTAAAACTAAACTAAGAGGGTAATTTGAATATCATTTGTTTCACAGCATTGGTTCAATGTGTCCACCAGCATTTAATTTCTCTCTCCTGATGTTCCTTAGTAATCTGATTGCTTTGGCCTCCTTCTCCTGGATCATGTGTAACTTGCCCCCCTTTGGTATAAAAAGAAACCTAGGAGGAGATTGATCCTAAAGAAAAGGGGTGCTCCACTAAGTGAGAAACTGAAAATCAAGCGAGAGAGAGAGAGAGAGAGAGAGAGAGAGAGAGAGAGAGAGAGAGAGTGTGTGTAAGTTATAGAGAGAGAAGGGGAGAGTCTCTTGTACTTCAGGGTTTTTGTTTGTCTGTCTGTCTGTTTGTTTCTTTGTTTGTTTGTTCTCTAATAATTACAGTGTTTCAATTGGAAGCTCTGCCCTGGGTAATTCTTTCCAATTCTTAGAAAGTAGTAACTGTGGTTATGTTCATTTCTGTTAATGATCCATTCTTCCTGCCTCTTAAATTCATTGATCACCCAGAACTTTTTTGTTTGGGGCAGGAGGGGGCCAGGTGCTTGAGAGAATTTTCTTTTTTTTTTTTCCTGTGTCATTTGAACGGAGATTTGGACCTCTGACTAAGAGTAGAGTTTTCCTAGAGAAAAGAGAAGAGCTCTAAGGGAAAAGCAGGGGGATTAGATTTAAAAAAAAAAAAAAAAAAAAAAAAAAGCCTTTTGAAACCAAACTATTGTTAGCTAAAACTGCTTACTCTTTGCCGTGAATGAGAAGAATCTTAAAATATGTGATATGTTTGGGTCAGTCCAATGTGTCTTTGCGATGATTCATCATCTGAAGTGGCACCCCCTTTCTCCACTGAAAAGTCTTAACTGGGCCTCTTCAGAAATCTTCACCCAGACTGGTTTTAGGTCTGTCAGCCCGAAGAGTCTCTGCCAAAGAATTCAAGGTGGATAAACTTCCTATTTTCGTGTCACCCTGTTTACTTGGCCACTGGCCGAGAAGATACCAGCACTCCCCCTTACTAGTTTTTCACAAACATATCCAGAATAGTACTTTGAAGAAATGTGCAAACAAGGCCTCTGGCCTTGAGCTGGACTTCACAGAGATGTCTACAGGTTTAAGATACGAGAAGAAGTTACCAACTGGACTCCATGGTAACAGCTGGCAGGGGGAGACTAGACAGGGGAGAAGAAGCTCTCCCCTTCTCAGGTGTTGTCCTCGAGGGGTTAACATGCCCAGAACAGTGAGAGAAAAAGCTGCTTTTATGTGAACTTCTGCTGACCATGAGTTTCTGAGCCCCTCCCCTTACATGCTCGGTAGAAAACTCTGAAACTACCTGAACTCAGGGGATTAATTCATTACAGCAAAAGCCAGCCGTGTCCTCTGAACTTGGCTGCAGCCAAATAAAACCGTTTTCCTGCTCTGTTCGGTCGGTGCCTTGCCTCATTTGTCCCTACAACACATCCATGTAAGGAAGACTTTATCAAGCCAGTAGCCTAGGTAAAGCAGGTTCCAGGTTGCTTTTTGCCACCACCACCACCACCACCACCACCAACAACAACAACCCCTCCCCCCTTTCGCCCCCCCCCCTTCTTTGCAACTGAGAGATAAGATCGAGCTAACATGGGTCACTCTATATGCAATGAATACCAATAATTTCTTCTGATTTTTTTTAACTACATACAAACAAACAAACCAAAAACCATGAAAAGTATAAACTATGTTACTGAGAATCAAGAAGAGTAATTCACTCATGTAAATTCAGAAATTCGTAAGGGTGGCTGTGGTTTCTGTCTGTTGCTGTTGTTGTCCTTTTTGTCTTTTTTAAAAAAAATTTTCTCCCAACTGTCAAATCAAGGAACTGGGGGGGGGGGGGAGGTGGGGGTGGGGGTCAGAAAGAAAATGTAACAGGGGTCCACTTTATATGCTTTGAGTATAAGTCTCACTGCTCAGCCACTGAGGCTCATGTTAAAACCCATATCCTTTTTCCTTTCTCTTTTTCCTTCCCTCCCCCTCCCTAATCATAGGTGAAGGCTATATTGACTTTCAGGGTCGGTTATCTGCCCATTGGCTAACAAATATTTAGAATTTCCATCCAGAAAATCACTTTTCTGTTTGATAACCTTGTTAGGCCTCGAACAACAGAGTGTCAGCAGAGTCGTCAGAGTTTTGTTGCTGTAAAGGTTCAGTTCTTATGTTTTCTTATTATAATAAATTCCCCCTCTTCCTTCTGAGATGCTTTGCCTCTGAGCAACACCCCCCCCAACACCTACCCCCCCTTCTCTCTCTCTCTCTCTCTCTCTCTCTCTCTCTCTCTCTCTCTCTCTCTCATTACCGCAGGGCTCCATAAGTTGCTGAGGCTGTGTTAGTCTTGTGATTCTCCTGAATCACCCCACATGTCTGTCACTGGAGATGTGTGCACATCTGGGGACTAGAGTAGTATGCTGTGTGTGAGAGATTATTTTATTCTTCAAAAGTCGGTACACTTAAAGACATATAGGTTTCCTACATGAGAGGTCACCAATTAGTGCCCTTTTTATTAGAACGTGTATTGTATCGAAGCTCTAAACTTATCCCATAGTCAGTGACACATGTGGAAGTTCTAACATATGCATTCGCATTCGGTGTAACATTCAGATTTAAAAAAAAGAAAAAAAAGATCTGTGCTTGGGGCTGGGGATGCGGCTCAAGTGGTAGCCCGCTCACCTGGCATGCGTGCGGCCCGGGTTTGATCCTCAGCACCACATACTAACAAAGATGTTGTGTCCACCGAAAACTAACTAACTAACTAACTAACTAACTAAATAAATAAATAAATAAATATTTAAAAATTCTCTCTCTCTGTCTCTCGCTCTCACACTCTCTCTAAAAAAAAAGTTTAAAAATAAATAAATAAATAAAAAGATCTGTGCCATTAATGACCAGTTTTCACATCTGTTAGTTTTAATTGAGTAAGTAAGGGTTTGGTGATCGTTTGTTGAAAGAATACTCCTGTACCAGGTGAGTGGCACTGTTTTCTGAACGCATAAGAGTATTTGTCCACTTGAGTCCAAGCTGTTCACCTAGGTCCAACTGTTGGTGAGCAAAAACCACATCGTGGCAGTTATCTGGCCAGAGTCATAGATTCTGAACGTGGCTTCCAAAGTCAAAGGTCAATGAATGTACGTAGGACTTCTAGGCAATGTGATGTGAAGATCTCTGGGCTTGTTGTACAATAAATATGTCTGTGTTCCTTCAGCATTGAAGGAAATGTATTCATTCTAGAATGCAAAGCTTGGGCTAGGGTTTTAGCTCGGTAGTAGACCACTTGCCTGGGACGTGTGGGGCGCCGGATTCGATCCTGAGCACCACAGAACCCAAAACAAAGGGGCACACAAGCAAATAGGGTAAAGATAGTGTGTCCATCCATCTACAACTCAAGAAATTAAAGGGGAAAAAAATTAAAATGCAAGTTTTAGCCAGGTATGGGTTGGGGGTTCATGTCTGTCCTCCCCCCCCCCCCCCCAGAGGATCAGGAGGAGCTTGAGAGAAGGATTGTAAGCTCATAGCGAGAGAAAGTAACCTCGCGAGACCCCTGTCTCCAAAAGAAAAGTTGTGATAGTAAAAGCAAATGGGACTCCGTTTTGTTTTATGTCTCCATTCTGTAAAACAACCAGGCCAAGTAGAAGGGTGATGACTGGGGCAAGATGTTCTTTTCCTTGTGCTATAGAAACCTTTAAGAACACGGAAATGGGACATTGTTTCTGTAACTAGCCCATAACGGGGGGGGGGGGGGGGGGGGGCGGCTATGCTTCTGTCACTGGAGTGGCTAGGCTGATTGTGATTGGCTGAGCGTCCCTCCGCCTGACTTCACTCTCCCGCTTCTGTAACATGGCTATGGCTTGCTTGCATTAGCTAGACGCCCCCTCCCCCCAAAACGTCCCTTTTGCAGGTTTCAGGCTTATAAGGGGCACCCTTGCAATTGTTTGGGGCTGGCCAGGGGAACAGCTTTATGTTCTTCTGCTCAGTCGCCACTACTTGTGCTTTAATAAAGGCTTGATTCCTTTCTACGTGAGTGGTCTGGAAGTCAGTTTTTGAAACCCTGGGACCAAGCTTTAACTAGAACAAGCAAGCAAGCCAGAAAACAAATGAATAGATAGATAGATAAATTGAATATGGGGATGTGGCTCAGTCAGTGGTCAAGTGAGCGCTTCTGGGTTCAACTCATAAATCAATGGATTTACCAAAAATGTATAAAAATATCTGTATAAAAAGGGGAGGGGATGTTGGTTTATCTCAGTGGTAAACTGTGTCTGTGTTCAGTCCCCAGTTCCAGGCTCCAGTCAGAAACCAGCCCCTGTGTGAGGGGCTGGTTTTTAGTTCCATCCCCACCAAGGAAACCCTGACATGAGTATGGGGAGCCTTATTTGTCTATTGGATGCCAAGGGTAGAGTGATTTCCATCTTGATCTGCCCCCCCCCCCCCCCCCGCTTTTTTTTTTTTTTTTTTCTGTGTGAGCAAGGTCTCTTCTAGTGTCTTGATTTTATTTATTTATTTATTTGGCCTAGTTGGAAACAATGCCTTTATGTTATTAGTTTCTTTTTATCTGGAGCCGAGGATGGAACCCAGGGCCTCGAATATGCTAGGCGAGCACTCCAACGCTGAGATATAAAGGACCCCAGCCCATCCCAGCCCAGCACGGCAGTCTGGCAGTCTTCATTTTTTTTTTTTTTTCCTTTCCCGTGGGCACTTTGAGATGAGATTGCCTTGCCTGTTTTGGTTGTTTGAGTCTCTCTTTGTTCACTACTTTTGTTTCTTTTGTGATGCTAGGCTGGGGAAGAGACCCAGGGCCTTGGGCATTGGTCCACAAACGGTCTTGATTGCTGGGCAACACCCTCACCTTTTTTCCTTTGTCTCTTCCCTTCCCCAGAAAGTAAACCCAGGAAGGGCCTCCCTCTCCTTCTCCCAGGCCCAAATTCATCCTGTTTGGGTTTTGTGCGCAGACCGGTACACACTAGACACACACACACACACACACACACACACACACACACACAGGAAACATCACTGTTTTGTTTTTGTTTGTTTCTCTCTTAACCTCATCCAGGCCCTCCCTCATAACTCTCAGGGGTGGGGGAAGGTGTTTACTATGGACCTCTAGTGGTGACAGCCTTGGGAGGGACTACTGCTGGGGAATTGGAGTGAGTGGGATGGGGGAAGTGTGGATTATAGTTCAAATTCCAAGGGTCGGGCAGAGGCACAGAAGCTATCTCCTAGGTGGGGCATGTTAAAGGCTAAGGAAAGTGATCAGATACCAGGGGTGAAAGCGATATGTCCTCCCCGCCCCCCAGTGCTTCCGGGGGACTTTACTGTATGGGGGAGGGGGGGCGGGGGAACAACCGCACTGAGGCCCGTGCCCATCTGTCTTTCCAG
>NC_092504.1:535000-550000 GCF_047511675.1 Marmota flaviventris
GGCCGCGACCAGTCAGCCAGGGGGGAGGCTCGGCGGAGGCGAGGAGGGGGGCACAACCCCGCCGGGATGGAGGGCGCGCCGGAGGCAGCGAGGGGCAAAGAAACGCGGAGAGGAAACCGGGGAGAAGACCTCGGGCACAGAGTCGGGCCGCCAGGAAAACAAGCGGGGTCCCACCGCCACACGCGAGGGCGGTCCCGCACCGCCTGCGACGCCAACCCGGCCTCCGGTCCCAGCCCCAGAGCCTCCCAACGAGACCCGCCGCCCCGCCACCACAGGGTGGCCCTCCACGCGACGAGACGCGCCTGGACTCCAAACGCCAGCATGCAACGCCACACCTCGTGCCGGTCGAGTCCCACGACCTGGGCCTCTACGGCCCCAGGGTCCGCTCGCTCACCACGCCGCCCGCGGAACGCTCCCAGGGGGGGCCGCGGCGGCCGCGCCCCAGGCCAGCGCACACGCACGCAGGCCGCCCGCCGGCTCGGGACCGGGAGCGGGCAGAGGGCCACTCGCAGCGGGCGAGGGGGAAGGGGGGACGGGGCCCCTCAACCCCCGGCTGCGCGAACAGAGCCCCACCGCCACCGCGCGCACACACGCGGCAGGCACCAGCGGCCCACACGGTGGCCCCACGTGCGCCAGAGGGCCCGGCCAGGCCCAGCGGGAACCCTCCCCCGACTCGAAGGGGGGGAGGCGTGGGCCGCGGTAGGCACCAAGAGCAGGCGCTCGGCCCCCACCCGCGGGGGGCCGGCGGACCCCCGCCCTCCCAGACGGCGGGAAGGGGGGGACTCTCGCCTACACACACCACCGACGGTAGCGTAGCGCACAAGGCAGGGGGCGGCCAATGGGGGAATCCGGTACCCCACACGAGGCACGCCCTTCACGGATCGCTAGAGAAACGTTCCTCACTGAGGGTGGGCGGCACCCGACCCAGCCCCTCTCCCAACCGGCCGCCGAGACAACGAGGGGGATCTGCGGTATGGGCAAGCACAAGGCTTCTTGAGCGTTCGCGGCCGGGGACACCCAAAGCCCCATCGCCTCGGGGACCGGACCGGCCCCAGCTCGGCGTCCCGCCACAATCGCTCGAACGCCCGGGCAACGTCTCCTTTCCCCACCGGAGGTGGGGAAGAGCGCCCGGGCGCCCGCTCGCCTAACACTCCCCACGCCACTCGGCACTGGGGACGACAACGCAACCCGCTCCCCCCCGGAGAGGGAACGCGCAACGCTGCCGAGCTTACCGCCTCGATCCCCCGAGCGAAGCAACAACGCTCTTCCTTTCGGGCACTCGCCTCAGAAGCCCCCGCAGACGGGGCGAGACCGACAGCGAGGCGGCGGCCGGCCGCGGCAGCGGCACCGGGATCGGGAACAGCACACACCGGCTCAGCCTCAGGCACCTCAGGAAACGACCCGGAGCGCCCCAGGAGCACCGAAGCAGAGGCGCACCGTCGCGCCAAAGCAGCACGGCGGCAGCCCTCCCCGGCGCGGGGAGGGCCACACACGGCCCTTGGCCGCCCAGAGCGGGCGGCGAGCGAGAAGCACCCGCTACGTCAAAGGACCCCGGGAGCGAGGTCGAGGCCGGATTCCGCACCCCCGCCCTTCCCCGCACCGCGAACGGGCGGGGAGGCAAGGCGAGGGACCCGCAGGCAGGACGAGAAGAGCTGGCCCATTCACCATGAATGTCCGTCCCTCGCCTGGCGCGGCTTTGGTCCAGCCCAGGAGAGCGCAGAGTCACCACATCGATCAGCAGAGTGGGCGGGAGAGACCCAGGGAGCAGGGGGAGACCCGGCGAGGACCGCTTCTAAGAGGAGCCTGCTACGGCCTCACCGGCCCCACACCCCAGGGAGAGCGGCCGACGACACGGAACGGGGAACGCCTGACACGCGCGACTCAGAGCCATGGAAACGAGCGTCGTCACACCGCCCCCGGTGCCCGCAGCGAGGAGCGCACGGGCGGTAAAGGACCACCCGCCACCTCCCCCGCCGCCCCCCGGCGCCAGAAGACCGGCCGGCCGGAGGTGGCACCACCACCGCGAGGGCACTCCAGGTGCGCCAAAGAGCCGTCGCACGCAGGCCCAGGCAAGCAGCTCCAGAGGGAACGGGTCCGGGCCACCCCATCAGCCCAGAGCCCGGCACGCACCCGGAGGCCCAAGCTCCCTCCCTCTGGCGGCACGCGCCAGAGGACAACGTGTCAGCACCTACCCGATGGCAGAAAACGGCCAACTCGGGCCAAAACAATCGCGACCGGGGCAACGGGGAACAGTTCACTCAGCACTGCCGCCTTCCCTGAAGAGAGTCGCGGTCAGCACACCGCGAGATCGAGCCCATCACCGAGCTCCAGAGCCCCTAGGGACAACTGGTCGACCCTCGTGGACGAAGGCGAAAACAAGAGACGGGGACCACCATCTCCAACGAGCAGGACCGGGGGGCGGCCGGGGAACACGCTAAGGCGACCCACCACCGAAGGACGCCGGGCATAGCCATCAGGACAAGCCCCGGGCAGCGGGCCCCCAAAGAGGGAATGCGGCAAGGCCGGCCAAGCACACCCCTCTGGCCCGCCCGGCGCAGCCCCGCGGCCCCGCGGCCAAAACCCGTGAGAGAGAGAGGGAGAGGGAGAGGCAGCGGGAGAAAAATAACACAGGAGTCCCGGCGACCGACCCAGACGGGGCCAAGCGAAGCCCGTGGCGGCGAAGGAACCGCTCAGACTGCCACCCGAGGCGCCCGCGGCCCGGACCGAGCAGGGAGAGAAGACAACCGACACACACACAAAGCCTGCCGGTCCAGTATACCGCCAACGGGCCACAACGGCCCAGCCCAGCGCGACCGAGACAGTTCCGCTGGCGCCGCCCAACTCCTGGATCTCTGTCTCGGCCACCGCCACCGAATATCACGCCTTGGCGACTTCCGAGGATCAGACGCTCCCATAAAAGCGGCCACCAGGTGGAGCTCGACAACCGTCAACCAAATCAGGCGGAAGGGACGCGGAACCTCGGGCGGCGTCAGCGGGATCCGCTCCGCAGGGGTCGTAGAGAGTCACCCGGACACATCCCACCAGCCGGGGCGCCCCGCCAGGGCCCCCCACAGCGGCGGGCGCGAGACGCAGGCAGATCGGCCCAGCACCCCTAGAGAATCCGGCCGGGGACACGGGCGGTGTGGGACTTCAAAACCGAAACCACCACGGTGAAGCCACTATCAGACGGGCAGATTGCTAGGCCACGGTCGGATCCATCCACAGAATGGAGGAATTGACAGAAACGTGTAAAAACCCGTTGAAATCGGTTGCTTGGGAATTTGATCTGCTGGTCTTTGGGCTTGGTGTTTCCGCCTGTTTCTGTACCCAAAAAAAAAAAAAAAACCGGAAGATGAACAGCCTCTGAGAATCCTCCCTCCTCTGTCTGTGTCTGTGGTTCAGTGCCAGAGGGCCGGCCTAGCACATAGGAGGCACTGGGTTTGAGCCTTAGCGCGGCATACAAAAAGGAACACAGTCAAGAGAAGGCGTGCTGTCCACCTACAACTACTCTAAAAAAGAAAAAAGAAAAAGAAAGAATACTGACCATAACAGGAAAAAGGATTCTTCCTTGTGGAGTTCTATTTTGTCTGGCCACATTTTATATACATATATAAACATTTTTTTTTTTTTTATTTTTTTAAGAGAGAGTGAGAGAGAATTTTAATATTTACTTTTTAGTTTTCGGTGGACACAACATCTTCGTTTGTATGGGGCGCTGAGGACCGAACCCGGGCCGCACGCAACCAGGCGAGTGCGCTGCCACTTGAGCCACATCCCCAGCCCCTTTTTTAACTTTTACTTATTTTTCTTTTTTAAAGACAAAAGAAGGAGAGGGAGGGAGGGAGAGAGAGAGAGAGAGAGAGAGAGAGAGAGAGAGAGAGAGAGAATTTTTTAATGTTTGTTTTTCAGTATTCAGTGGGCACAACATCTTTATTTTATTTTATGTGGTGCTGAGTATCGAACCCAGCGCCCCGCGCATGCCAGGGGAGCGCGTTACCACTTGAGCCTCATCCCCAGCCCATTAATTCTTATCTGTATTTGTGTTTTTATTTACCAATTTTTTTTTTTTCATCTTGTGAAAACAGATCAACTTTAATTTCAGCACCTGAAGCTATCCAAGGGTATGCTCTATAAAGGTCATGGGACTGTTGTACACATTCAATAAAGTGACAACTCTGCCATACCACTTAGTATCTCACAATCAGGAACATACTTTTGAATTGCTTAAACAGAATCCACAGAATTAAAACAAAATCAGAAGCCATCCACAGTTATACTAATTGTCAATTACAAGTTTTACAATTAATACTTGATATAACAGTCAATATATAGCAGGGGATATTGAAATGATTTCAGAGTCTCATCCAGTTGTATTCGATTGGGAAGGTTTCTTGAATGGGGATAAAACTGGCCAAAGATAGATACAACCAGGATCAGACCAGCAAGTAAAAGTCCTACCACAGTTTCTGTGGTTTCCACTTTTTTTTTCTTTGTCAGTTAAAAGTGAACAGTGAGAATTAAATACTTATCTTTACATATACACAAGGTATGCTGTGAAGCATACTTGCTTACAAACATATAAAAATACTTGTTAAATAGTTCAATAAGAAAATAATGCACAAAAGTACATAGCAAAAACATTAACCATCTGTGACTCTGGAAAGCTCAATTCCGTGTTTTATATGACAGCAAACAAAAACAACTTTAGTTTTTTTGGAATGCCTTAAACCTGAAATACTTGAAAAGGAAGACAGACAGAAATCATTCATTCTTATCCTTAGCATGGCTGTGAAAGAGTTAAATTAAGAAACCAAGTACACATTGAGATGCCCAAGTCCAGAATGAGTCCAAATATTTGGCCACATAGAACACTATCATCTTCAAGAGGAGGAGTCATCACAGGCTTGATAAGCAGTTTTTTTTTTTTTTTTTTTAAACAGAGAATTTTTTAATATTTATGTTTTAGCTTTCGGCGGACACAACATCTTTGTATGTGGTGCTGAGGATGGAACCCGGGCCGCACGCATGCCAGGCGAGCGCGCTACCACTTGAGCCACATCCCCAGCCCCGAGAAGCAGGTTTTAATCCATAAATACAATAGGTATTTTGGTATTTTGGCCACTGGGAAAGAAAAGCTGTAGTATCAAGAAAGGTCTGATATGTCTCAATTTTGTAAACTCCGTTCAGTGTATTTAAGGTTATGTAAGGTTGACATCAAAATCTTTAAAGATAGGCAAAAAATTCATATTAAAAAAAAAACCCTCCTGTGGATGTTAGAATAACAGTAGGTAATATGATTCCAGAAGTTAAAAATTATTTCACAACCTAAAACTTCAGCTTAGCAAACAGCTTAGGTTGCACAACTGATTCATCCCTATTAAGATGTAAGCCCTTAAAAGAAGAATATGTCTGTATATGTAGACATGTATTTAGAAAGAATCAGATCATCTTTGAAGCAGCCTTAGTGTTTCCTTTAAATTGGTCTGGAAAGGATTAGCCGGCTTCTTGGTCTAAGGCTAACACGGTGATCATTTGTCTAAGGCTAGAAAGGTACCAACATGAGGTAAACCATCAGGAGAGGAGGAGGAGATGAGGGCTTTTCCTGGGAGTTGGTAGCTAAAATTCAAGGGATTCTTAGAAAATGACACAATGGCAGCCTTTCTTGTCTTTTTCTTTCCGAGTTGGTTCCGGTGAAGGAGGACATTCTTGCTCTTGAAATTTCCTTATAACCCGGACAAGTTCATGAAAGGCTTGATCTACATTCATCCTCATCTTTGCTGATGCCTCCATGTATGTTACTTTAAGTTGCCATGCTAACTGCTGTCCTTCCTCCTGTGTAACCTGTCTTTCATGATCCAGGTCTGCTTTATTACCAATTAAAATCATTGGAAACTCATCACGATCCTTTACTCTGAGAATCTGTCTCTGAAACGTATAGATTTCTTCAAAACTGCGGAGCCCAGCCGGGCCGTGCCGCGCCGAGCCGCGCCGAGCCTCCGCCGCCCGCCCTAGGCCCGGCTTCGGGGACGTGTGCGGACGGGCGGGGGTCCCGAGCGCCGGGAGCTGCCAGGAAGGACTCTGGGCGCGGCAGCAAGCCCCGGGGCTGACTTGGTGCCGCCCGAGGCGCAGAGAAGCCGACTGAGCGCAGGGGTCAGGGGCTGTAGCGGCCGGGGACTGGCTCCTCTGAGCTTCTCCGCAGCGCCTGCGGAACGCAGCCTCCACCGCCGCTACAAATGGCCGTCTATTTACCTATCTGTTTACCTGAGTTTTTTGTTGTTTTTTGAGCATTTTCTTAAACCGCAAGTCATTTTCCATTGGGTCACAGAGCCAAATTTTACGTTTAGGCACTTGGTAATAAGAAGCTATAACAGGGCTCTAAGAGCGGTTGCCTTGGCTAAAAAGCGTGGGCCCTTGTCCCAGAGCGAAACAACAACAACAACGGGGGGGGGGGGGGGGGGGGACAAAAAGCCAAAAAAAAAAAAAAAAAAAAAAGAATCAAACAAATAATCCAATCAATCCATGGGCCAAGGACCTGAACAGATACTTCTCAGAAGTGGATTAAGACGCTCCTATAAAAGCGGCCACCAGGGGGAGCTCGAAAACCGTCAACAAAATCAGGCGGAAGGGACGCGGAACCTCGGTCGGTGTCAGCGAGATCCGCTTAGCAGGGGTCGTAGAAAGTCACCTGGACACGTCCCGCCAGCTGCCCACCCCACCCCCACCCCCACCCCCCCCCCACCCCGCGCCAGGGTCCCCCGCAGCAGCAGGAGGCGCCGGCAGTCTGCCCAGCACCCCTAGAGAATCCGGCGGTGTGGGACTTCAAAACCGAAACCACCACGGTGAAGCCACAATTAGTCAGGCCGACTGACTGATAGGCCACGGTTGGATCCATCCAGACTATGTAGGAATTGACGGAAACATGTAAAAATCAGTTTGAAATCGGTTGCTTGGGAATTTGATCTGCTTGTCTTTGGGCTTTGTGTTTCCTGCTTTTTCAGTACAAAAAAAAAATTGGAAGATGACCAGCCTCTGAGAATCCTTTCTTGTCTAGGGGCTGTCTGTGTCTTTGGGTCAGTGGCAGAGGACCGGCCTAGCACAGAGTTTGAGACTTAGCACGCCATACAAAAAGGAACAAATCGAAAGAAGGTGTGCTGTCCACCGACAACGTACTACGAAACAGAAAAAAAAAAAAAAAAAAAAGAATACTAATCATAATAGGAAAAAGGATTCTTCCTTGTGGAGTTCTATTTTGTCTGTTTGGCCATTTTATCTTTTTATTTCTTTCTTTTTTTTTTTTTTTTTGTTGTTGTATTTTTATTTTTATTGATCTATCAATATCACGGAGCCAAATTTTACATTTAGGCACTTGGTAATAAGAAGCTGTAACAGGGCTCTAAGTGAGGCTGCCTTGGCTAAAAAGCATGGTCTGTTGCCCTAGACTGAAACACCACATGCTCTGGGATAAATCAAGCTGGAGAAAGCTTGCCATCTCTACCTTCATTTTTATCTGTGTGCACATATTACGCACTGTTTCATCTAAGAAGTAGCAGTGCAACCAATATCTATCAGCCCTAAATGGACCCAACCCCTGCCCTCCCCAGCCACACAGGAGAGACCACAGTCTGAGCAAGAGCACTTCATGGTGTTGTCAGTCTGGTGTTGTGGCTCAATGGTACAGCACTTACCAAGTACGTATGAGGCACAGGGTTCAATCCCAGCACCACATTAAAATCATCATCATCACCTAAATAAACAAAATAAACATATGTATATATTTATCTGTTTATTTATTGGAGGAGGCCTGTAACCAGGGATTGAACTCAGTGGCACTCACTGACTGCGGAGCCACATCCCCTAGCCCTACCTATCTAGTATGTTACTTAGAGACAGGGTCTCACTGAGTTGCTTAGTGTCTCACTTTTGCTGAGGGTGGCTTTAAACTCTCGATCCTCCTGCCTCGGCTGTGTGTGTGTGTGTGTGTGTGTGTGTGTGTGTGTGTGTGAGAGAGAGAGAGAGAGAGAGAGAGAGAGAGAGAGAGAGAGAGAAGCGTGTCCGGGATGACAGGCATAGGCCACTGTACCCAGTCACTTATTTATTTTATTTTCAGTATGACTTCAAGGTACACACAAGACAATCACTGCCAGGCGTAGGAGGAACATAGCACATTGATAAACAGTCAGATGTTTGAGGAAGCATTCAACAATCTTAAGGTAGTGTGCAAGTCTTTCAATAACCTCAAAATACCTACATGAGGGTTGGGATTGTAGCTCAGTGGTAGAGTGCTTGCCTTGCATTCGTGAGGCCCTGGGTTCCATCCTCAGCACCACATAAAAATAAATAAATAAAAATAAAGATATTGTGTCCATCTACAGCTGAAAAATAAATAAATACATAAATAAATGGATGAATGAATAAATAAATACCTACATGAAAACCAGAGAGAATTAAAAGAAACGATGGATAAATCTATTATGGCAAAGAGGCGAGAACACTCATCCCTTAGCAGCTGACGACTTAGGCCATAAATAAATAATCAGTAACAAAGGACAGCAGAACTACATCGCGAACAACCCACACCTAATGGGCATGTTCAGAACACTGCAAGGCCACCACCACACAGCAGACATTCTTTTAAAGCGAATACGGAATGTTTACCAAAGTTGACCGTAGAATGGAACATAAACCAAATCTCCACAAAGTCTAAAAGATGAAATCACACCACAACTCTTCTCTGAACAACACAAAAGTAAGCTGGAGGTCGGGCATGTTGGCCACTGCCAGGAGTCATTTCAAGAACCGGATTAAACCCAAAGAAAGTATAAACCTGTAGATTCACAAATCTCAGGGAGAAATAGCAGCATCCATCTTTCACAAACTCTTGAGAGGGGCAGGTCAGGGGTCAAGGTGAGATTGAAATACCCCCAACAAAGTGTCAACTTTATCAAATCAGTAGCCTAGAGAGAGCAGGTACTTGTACTATTCCTTCTCGGTGCCATTGTGGTTTTTCTTTGGGGGGGGGGGGAGGGGGAGGGGTGGTTCCAGCCTCTTTGGGTTCCTACCACTTTGTCTGCAAGGGAAAATTTGTTTTCTGTCAGGATGGGGTGCCAGTTATCAGGACGGGCGGGGAAGTAAGATTCTTACACTAAACCGGGCTTGCTTGGGGGCAGGTCTCAGTTCTAATTTACATAACAAAAGGCAGTGCAAAGTCTCTCCCACTGCCCCTGAAGGAAGAAAAATGTGGCCTCTCCAGGCTGTTCACAATTCCCAACCTGTTTCAAATTCCAGTATGGTTTCGCGTATCTGTTTTAAGGGTCAGTTTGTCTCTCTAACTCTGCATTTATGCTGACCGATTGGTTTAAAACTAAACTAAGAGGGTAATTTGAATATCATTTGTTTCACAGCATTGGTTCAATGTGTCCACCAGCATTTAATTTCTCTCTCCTGATGTTCCTTAGTAATCTGATTGCTTTGGCCTCCTTCTCCTGGATCATGTGTAACTTGCCCCCCTTTGGTATAAAAAGAAACCTAGGAGGAGATTGATCCTAAAGAAAAGGGGTGCTCCACTAAGTGAGAAACTGAAAATCAAGCGAGAGAGAGAGAGAGAGAGAGAGAGAGAGAGAGAGAGAGAGAGAGAGTGTGTGTAAGTTATAGAGAGAGAAGGGGAGAGTCTCTTGTACTTCAGGGTTTTTGTTTGTCTGTCTGTCTGTTTGTTTCTTTGTTTGTTTGTTCTCTAATAATTACAGTGTTTCAATTGGAAGCTCTGCCCTGGGTAATTCTTTCCAATTCTTAGAAAGTAGTAACTGTGGTTATGTTCATTTCTGTTAATGATCCATTCTTCCTGCCTCTTAAATTCATTGATCACCCAGAACTTTTTTGTTTGGGGCAGGAGGGGGCCAGGTGCTTGAGAGAATTTTCTTTTTTTTTTTTCCTGTGTCATTTGAACGGAGATTTGGACCTCTGACTAAGAGTAGAGTTTTCCTAGAGAAAAGAGAAGAGCTCTAAGGGAAAAGCAGGGGGATTAGATTTAAAAAAAAAAAAAAAAAAAAAAAAAAGCCTTTTGAAACCAAACTATTGTTAGCTAAAACTGCTTACTCTTTGCCGTGAATGAGAAGAATCTTAAAATATGTGATATGTTTGGGTCAGTCCAATGTGTCTTTGCGATGATTCATCATCTGAAGTGGCACCCCCTTTCTCCACTGAAAAGTCTTAACTGGGCCTCTTCAGAAATCTTCACCCAGACTGGTTTTAGGTCTGTCAGCCCGAAGAGTCTCTGCCAAAGAATTCAAGGTGGATAAACTTCCTATTTTCGTGTCACCCTGTTTACTTGGCCACTGGCCGAGAAGATACCAGCACTCCCCCTTACTAGTTTTTCACAAACATATCCAGAATAGTACTTTGAAGAAATGTGCAAACAAGGCCTCTGGCCTTGAGCTGGACTTCACAGAGATGTCTACAGGTTTAAGATACGAGAAGAAGTTACCAACTGGACTCCATGGTAACAGCTGGCAGGGGGAGACTAGACAGGGGAGAAGAAGCTCTCCCCTTCTCAGGTGTTGTCCTCGAGGGGTTAACATGCCCAGAACAGTGAGAGAAAAAGCTGCTTTTATGTGAACTTCTGCTGACCATGAGTTTCTGAGCCCCTCCCCTTACATGCTCGGTAGAAAACTCTGAAACTACCTGAACTCAGGGGATTAATTCATTACAGCAAAAGCCAGCCGTGTCCTCTGAACTTGGCTGCAGCCAAATAAAACCGTTTTCCTGCTCTGTTCGGTCGGTGCCTTGCCTCATTTGTCCCTACAACACATCCATGTAAGGAAGACTTTATCAAGCCAGTAGCCTAGGTAAAGCAGGTTCCAGGTTGCTTTTTGCCACCACCACCACCACCACCACCACCAACAACAACAACCCCTCCCCCCTTTCGCCCCCCCCCCTTCTTTGCAACTGAGAGATAAGATCGAGCTAACATGGGTCACTCTATATGCAATGAATACCAATAATTTCTTCTGATTTTTTTTAACTACATACAAACAAACAAACCAAAAACCATGAAAAGTATAAACTATGTTACTGAGAATCAAGAAGAGTAATTCACTCATGTAAATTCAGAAATTCGTAAGGGTGGCTGTGGTTTCTGTCTGTTGCTGTTGTTGTCCTTTTTGTCTTTTTTAAAAAAAATTTTCTCCCAACTGTCAAATCAAGGAACTGGGGGGGGGGGGGAGGTGGGGGTGGGGGTCAGAAAGAAAATGTAACAGGGGTCCACTTTATATGCTTTGAGTATAAGTCTCACTGCTCAGCCACTGAGGCTCATGTTAAAACCCATATCCTTTTTCCTTTCTCTTTTTCCTTCCCTCCCCCTCCCTAATCATAGGTGAAGGCTATATTGACTTTCAGGGTCGGTTATCTGCCCATTGGCTAACAAATATTTAGAATTTCCATCCAGAAAATCACTTTTCTGTTTGATAACCTTGTTAGGCCTCGAACAACAGAGTGTCAGCAGAGTCGTCAGAGTTTTGTTGCTGTAAAGGTTCAGTTCTTATGTTTTCTTATTATAATAAATTCCCCCTCTTCCTTCTGAGATGCTTTGCCTCTGAGCAACACCCCCCCCAACACCTACCCCCCCTTCTCTCTCTCTCTCTCTCTCTCTCTCTCTCTCTCTCTCTCTCTCTCTCTCATTACCGCAGGGCTCCATAAGTTGCTGAGGCTGTGTTAGTCTTGTGATTCTCCTGAATCACCCCACATGTCTGTCACTGGAGATGTGTGCACATCTGGGGACTAGAGTAGTATGCTGTGTGTGAGAGATTATTTTATTCTTCAAAAGTCGGTACACTTAAAGACATATAGGTTTCCTACATGAGAGGTCACCAATTAGTGCCCTTTTTATTAGAACGTGTATTGTATCGAAGCTCTAAACTTATCCCATAGTCAGTGACACATGTGGAAGTTCTAACATATGCATTCGCATTCGGTGTAACATTCAGATTTAAAAAAAAGAAAAAAAAGATCTGTGCTTGGGGCTGGGGATGCGGCTCAAGTGGTAGCCCGCTCACCTGGCATGCGTGCGGCCCGGGTTTGATCCTCAGCACCACATACTAACAAAGATGTTGTGTCCACCGAAAACTAACTAACTAACTAACTAACTAACTAAATAAATAAATAAATAAATATTTAAAAATTCTCTCTCTCTGTCTCTCGCTCTCACACTCTCTCTAAAAAAAAAGTTTAAAAATAAATAAATAAATAAAAAGATCTGTGCCATTAATGACCAGTTTTCACATCTGTTAGTTTTAATTGAGTAAGTAAGGGTTTGGTGATCGTTTGTTGAAAGAATACTCCTGTACCAGGTGAGTGGCACTGTTTTCTGAACGCATAAGAGTATTTGTCCACTTGAGTCCAAGCTGTTCACCTAGGTCCAACTGTTGGTGAGCAAAAACCACATCGTGGCAGTTATCTGGCCAGAGTCATAGATTCTGAACGTGGCTTCCAAAGTCAAAGGTCAATGAATGTACGTAGGACTTCTAGGCAATGTGATGTGAAGATCTCTGGGCTTGTTGTACAATAAATATGTCTGTGTTCCTTCAGCATTGAAGGAAATGTATTCATTCTAGAATGCAAAGCTTGGGCTAGGGTTTTAGCTCGGTAGTAGACCACTTGCCTGGGACGTGTGGGGCGCCGGATTCGATCCTGAGCACCACAGAACCCAAAACAAAGGGGCACACAAGCAAATAGGGTAAAGATAGTGTGTCCATCCATCTACAACTCAAGAAATTAAAGGGGAAAAAAATTAAAATGCAAGTTTTAGCCAGGTATGGGTTGGGGGTTCATGTCTGTCCTCCCCCCCCCCCCCCCAGAGGATCAGGAGGAGCTTGAGAGAAGGATTGTAAGCTCATAGCGAGAGAAAGTAACCTCGCGAGACCCCTGTCTCCAAAAGAAAAGTTGTGATAGTAAAAGCAAATGGGACTCCGTTTTGTTTTATGTCTCCATTCTGTAAAACAACCAGGCCAAGTAGAAGGGTGATGACTGGGGCAAGATGTTCTTTTCCTTGTGCTATAGAAACCTTTAAGAACACGGAAATGGGACATTGTTTCTGTAACTAGCCCATAACGGGGGGGGGGGGGGGGGGGGGCGGCTATGCTTCTGTCACTGGAGTGGCTAGGCTGATTGTGATTGGCTGAGCGTCCCTCCGCCTGACTTCACTCTCCCGCTTCTGTAACATGGCTATGGCTTGCTTGCATTAGCTAGACGCCCCCTCCCCCCAAAACGTCCCTTTTGCAGGTTTCAGGCTTATAAGGGGCACCCTTGCAATTGTTTGGGGCTGGCCAGGGGAACAGCTTTATGTTCTTCTGCTCAGTCGCCACTACTTGTGCTTTAATAAAGGCTTGATTCCTTTCTACGTGAGTGGTCTGGAAGTCAGTTTTTGAAACCCTGGGACCAAGCTTTAACTAGAACAAGCAAGCAAGCCAGAAAACAAATGAATAGATAGATAGATAAATTGAATATGGGGATGTGGCTCAGTCAGTGGTCAAGTGAGCGCTTCTGGGTTCAACTCATAAATCAATGGATTTACCAAAAATGTATAAAAATATCTGTATAAAAAGGGGAGGGGATGTTGGTTTATCTCAGTGGTAAACTGTGTCTGTGTTCAGTCCCCAGTTCCAGGCTCCAGTCAGAAACCAGCCCCTGTGTGAGGGGCTGGTTTTTAGTTCCATCCCCACCAAGGAAACCCTGACATGAGTATGGGGAGCCTTATTTGTCTATTGGATGCCAAGGGTAGAGTGATTTCCATCTTGATCTGCCCCCCCCCCCCCCCCCGCTTTTTTTTTTTTTTTTTTCTGTGTGAGCAAGGTCTCTTCTAGTGTCTTGATTTTATTTATTTATTTATTTGGCCTAGTTGGAAACAATGCCTTTATGTTATTAGTTTCTTTTTATCTGGAGCCGAGGATGGAACCCAGGGCCTCGAATATGCTAGGCGAGCACTCCAACGCTGAGATATAAAGGACCCCAGCCCATCCCAGCCCAGCACGGCAGTCTGGCAGTCTTCATTTTTTTTTTTTTTTCCTTTCCCGTGGGCACTTTGAGATGAGATTGCCTTGCCTGTTTTGGTTGTTTGAGTCTCTCTTTGTTCACTACTTTTGTTTCTTTTGTGATGCTAGGCTGGGGAAGAGACCCAGGGCCTTGGGCATTGGTCCACAAACGGTCTTGATTGCTGGGCAACACCCTCACCTTTTTTCCTTTGTCTCTTCCCTTCCCCAGAAAGTAAACCCAGGAAGGGCCTCCCTCTCCTTCTCCCAGGCCCAAATTCATCCTGTTTGGGTTTTGTGCGCAGACCGGTACACACTAGACACACACACACACACACACACACACACACACACACACAGGAAACATCACTGTTTTGTTTTTGTTTGTTTCTCTCTTAACCTCATCCAGGCCCTCCCTCATAACTCTCAGGGGTGGGGGAAGGTGTTTACTATGGACCTCTAGTGGTGACAGCCTTGGGAGGGACTACTGCTGGGGAATTGGAGTGAGTGGGATGGGGGAAGTGTGGATTATAGTTCAAATTCCAAGGGTCGGGCAGAGGCACAGAAGCTATCTCCTAGGTGGGGCATGTTAAAGGCTAAGGAAAGTGATCAGATACCAGGGGTGAAAGCGATATGTCCTCCCCGCCCCCCAGTGCTTCCGGGGGACTTTACTGTATGGGGGAGGGGGGGCGGGGGAACAACCGCACTGAGGCCCGTGCCCATCTGTCTTTCCAGGGACTCAGTAGGCTGAGGGAAGAGAGGAAGATATGACGCGGCGGCTTGCAGCTTAGTGATCTCTATATGGATATAGATATACATATCTAAGTCTGTCTGTCTGTCTCTCTATCTATCTATCTATGTCTACACATGTAGATAGATTATATCTAAACTGGAAATGGAACTCAGGCAGGCCTTCCAAAATGACGGTAGCTTTGCGCCACCTAGCGTTCAGTGACTGCAACTAACGAGGCTGCCCTTTTCA